>NC_082694.2:81046909-81264936 GCF_949987515.2 Delphinus delphis
GACTCATCCATGAAATTGTGCAAATGCGTCCCATGGAAGGTAAGAGAATTCTCTAAGTCACTGATTTTCAAACTTGGCTTGCCTGTTAGATTCACTTGTGAAAATTTTCAAAAAGGTTCATGCCTGGGATGTACCCTAGACGTTGAAATAGACTTTGCGGGGGTGAAGCCCAGGCATCAGTATTTGTGAAAACTGGTCCAAATCATTTTAATGTGCAGGCCAAGGGGAGAACCATTGATGCGGATCCTCGATTTGGTGATGATGGGAGGACCCACCTACCTTTCAGTGGGAGTTCAGGACCATTTACTGTGATTGTGGAAAAACAATATGAGATTTCCCTCTTACATTTTTAAGTGCACGATACAGCGCTGTTAACTGTGGACACAGTATTGCACAGCAGGGTTCTAATTGTGCTCATCTTGTATAACTGAGACCTTATACCCTAGCAGCTGGCAACCATGATTCTACTGTGTCTGCTTCTATATGTTTGATTATTTTAGAAACATCATAAAAGTAGAATCACATAGTATTTGCCTTTTTGTGACTGGTTTATTTTATTTAGCGTAATGTCCTCCAGGTTTATCCATGTTATTTCATACGGCAGAATTGCCTTCTTTTTCAAGGATAAATAATATTCCTTTGAAGGTTGGTGTGTGTGTGTGGTGTATGTATACATCACATTTTCTTCATCCATTCATTGATTAGGTTGTTTCCATATCTTGGCTATTGTAAATAGTGCTCCGGAGAACGTGGGAGTACAAATATCTCTTTGAGATCTTGATTTTAATTCTTTTGGATATATATCCAGAAGCGGGATTGCGGAATTGCATGGTAGTTCTAATTTAATTTTTTAAGGAACCTCTATACTATTTTCCACTGTGGTTGCACGAATTTACATCCCCACCAACAGTGTATAAGAATTCCAATTTGTCCACATCCTTGCCAGTACTTATCGTTTTTCTTTCTTTATTTTTTTAAGAATAGCCATTCTGACAGGTGTGAGGCAATATTTCATTGTTGATTTGCATCTGATGATTAGTGATGTTGAATATCATTTCATATACGTGTTTGGATTTCTCCTGCATATTTCTCCTGAATATCATTTCATATACGCCATTTGGATTTCTCCTGAGATTGGACCATTATCTTACACGAATATCAACTCAAATGAATTAAAGATTTAAACATAAGACCTGAAACCGTAAAACTCCTAGACAAAAACAGGGGAAAATCTTCAAGACATTAGTCTAGGCAATGATTCTTGGATATGACACCAAAAGTACAAGCAAGAAAAGTGAATATATCAGACTACATTACACTATGAAGCTTCTGCACAGCAAAGGAAAAGGTCAACATAGTGGATGGGAAACATGGAACGGGAGAGTATATTTGTAAACCATATATCTGATAAGGGGTTAATATCCAAAATATATAAAGAACTCCTACAACTCAATAGCAAGTAATAATAATAACAATTAAATTAAAAAATGGACAGAGAGATTGAACAGGATTTAAACTTACGTTCAAACTTTTGAATTGATGGACCTCTGGGTCTGCACCCATTGTGAGCACCTTGTTGACGGGATTTAGGTTGACTGAGGTTTTGGATTCTGCCCACCTCTCCATGCCAGCATCCTTCCTAGAGAGCAGTGCTGCAGCCTCCCCTGACCACCCATGCTCCCCTTGCTCATACTGGTTTGCCATGCAGAGAACGGACCCTTCCAGGAGTCAGCCAAGACAATGCCATTCCCCACCATCTTTCAGCGTAAGGACTCAAAACTCTAGGAAACTTGGGCTGTTTATGGCCTCATTCAGATTCTCTTAAGTTTAGCATAACTGATGACAGGGGACACTTTTCACTCATCTTTGGAGACAGCATATAGGTGAGCTGAGATAGCAGAGACTTTGGAACCAAACGTACCTGTCTTTAGGGCTCAGCTCCAACATCTCCTGGCCAAGCAACCTTGTCAGTTCCACCTAGGAATCTGAGTGTCAATTTCCTTTTCTGTAAAATGCAGACCCTAGCACTTGTCTCAAATCATGATAGGGAGAATTTCAAAGTAAGAGCATTTGCTATTTAGTAAGTTCTCCACATAAGTGAGATCCCTTCCCTCACCCCTTTGCCTTGTACCTGTGGCCACCACAGTTCAGACACATTGCAGATGATGAGATAAGGGGCTGCTTTGAACACAGATACATAAATTAATGGATTCCAAGTGTGTCGTGATCCACAAACACAACATAAGCTTCTTAGGCTTCATTGTTGAATAATAAATGGATTTTAAAAGTCCTATATTATGGGGTTTTAATTCATCGTTTATTGGGGACTTTCCTATAAAATGTGAAATCCTGTTAGGATGCCTACACAGAATGAAAACACCAATTACCCTGATATACAGACCCAGTCCCCACCGAAAGCACAGGGTACAAAAGGAGCCCGTCAATGAAGCATTGTTAGACCGGTCCTGTCAGGAAATGCTCGTCCATGGAGTAGGCCCTGCGGTTTCCTCCCCTGAGGCCTTTTCCTGCAGACGGCAAGTCTGGGGCTTTGTCACAGCAACGCCCTCTTATAGGGTCGCCCTCTAGCACCAGGTCTGCCACGCCCTCACTCATTTTACGTTAATCCTCACCACCTCCATTCACCCTCTTTTACCAGTGAGGAAACTGAGACCCAGAGAGGTAACGTGATGCCCCAAACACTTGTGGACCTCACACCAACGTCCTCGCCACCATCTTATCTTCCTTTAAAAGCCTAAGACAGAATCTTCTAAGGCAGAGGAGGGGATGAATCATGGTCTTGCTTTCAGGCCCAGCCTGGATCTACAGGCTGCATGGATTCAAAACTCCACGTCATGAGGAAATACAGGCAAATCCTTTCACATTGAGATTTTTGAAGAAGCCTCAGAAAGATGCAGGAGAGCCGGAGGCACATGCAGATAGATCAAAGAATATAGTGAAAATGCATTTGAACACAATCGTTTCAGGCAGCATTTTCTGATTTCTCTGGGACGGATACCTGATGACAAGGATAACAGAGCTCTTTAGAATCTTGGGCCAAATCTTGCTCCAGGGAAAGAAGGCTTCCCAGCTTGCAAGCCAGAGGTGAGACAGATTGTCTGCAACCTGCAACCTCACGTTTTAAAATGTTACAGTGGAGACCTTCAAAATGCACCAGATCTTCGAAATGATGTTTCACAGAAAGTTTCAGCGACGTGGGCAATTTCGTACATTAGAGCTCATATCATTTGTTCTTTTAGCTGTGTCCATAGTGATCTTAGTTTTGTTCTGTGTACCTGCTGTGCACTGTGCTCTTTCCTGGCCCTACTCATAGGCTGCTTCTCTTCCAACCAACCCCCCTTTATTCTACTAACTCCTATTTGTCCTCTGTTTTCATTTCCCGTATTCTTCCTTCCAACACCCTCAAGAGCTTCGATCAGGTTCATTTCTGTAATTGCTTTGTCTGATTCTACCTGCCTTGCTAAGTTTTGTTCTCTTCCCCCCCAGGATCTAGCATATGCCTGAAACAGTAGAAACTTAGGCACGTTGAATGAAGGAATGAATGTTAAATTTTCAGAGTAAGATGTAAATGGTGTGTGTACACCTGCATTATATAATCTTCTCTCAACAAAACGTTTTATGGGCCCTCACACATAGAAAACACAGGCTATAAATATTTACCACTAGGGTCTGGGATTATAGGTATATTTTCCCTTATTTTTAGTCTATATCACTTGTATTTTCTACAATAAGCACATGTGATTTTTATAATCCGGTAATAAAAATCAAAATAATTGCCTTAAGACTTGGTGAAGAATACAAAGCAATACATATATCGTGTTCTTCCCGTAAAGCTATTTATATAAAATGTGTATTTCTATTTGCGGAAAAATAATCATAGTCATTTACATAATCACCGCAATGCTTCATAGCTTTCGAGGTAGTTTTAATCCACCCCCTTATCGAACATTCAACAACCCTTGACATAACTAGCAGAGAGGTTTGCTTTTCACTTTGCAGACAAGGGTACAGAGGCCCCAGTCATGTGCGGTATGAAAAGAGGTGGGGCCCCGGCACCTTGAGTTAAGCGCCCACTTGGGAAGGGCATCTGAGTTCTCTTGGCCTCAGTTTCCTCATCAGTCAAGCTGAGAGAGAAGCACCAATCAGAGAATCAAAGCACCATGGTGGAGTCACCACCTGCACACAGAAGATGCTCCCAAACCTCTCTGACTCACCTGGGGTTTGTCACCTGTGCAGACGAGGAGCTGGTTTGCAACTCAGGCTTGGCTGTATCTTTTCCATACATGATGCTGTTGATTGAGCGTAAGCCACCACCGCCACCTTAGGGTATAACGTACAGGAGCCTACTCACAGTGACGAAGGTATGGGATGTATCTAGAAGAGGAACGGCCTTTGTCTCTCTAGGAAGGCAGTGGTTCTGCCTGCCGTAGGTTGAGTAGTGTGTCATGTCAGCAGATCCGAGCATGCTGCCTCCTCCTTCCAGCATGTTCCTGGGGCAGTATTGCTTGTGCCATCTTCGTGTCACTGTGGAGGTATCCAAGCCAGAGCCTGGGAACTCCTATGCCTGCGGAACCAGCAGCTGGAGGAGGGTCAAGGCTGCGGGTGTGGCTGAGATTGCGGAGCCATCATGAGGCAGTCAAGTGACGAGGATAACTTTTCTTCCACAGATGCCTCGACCAGAGCAGTCGTCGCCCTGGACCAGGTACCATCTAATGATCTGCCTCTATCCATGCGAGTTCCTCAACCCAGCCATATATTTCGTTAAATGACCTTTCATGAGCTGTCTTGTGTATAGAAGACTCTCTGCCATGCTGGAGAAATAGAAATAAAAAGCAGGGTCTATCTTTACAGATCTTTGCATCCCCAGCCTCAAGCAGCATGCATGGTACCCAGTAAACCCTCAGTAGACTGTGAGAAGTGAACGGATGCACATGCAAGAGACGCCTCCCAACGGCTGACCCACTGCATTTAGAGATCCCTGTGCCGTCAGTTCGGAATTCATATTTTAAAGAATCTGGGGAAGATGCCCAGTCTGAAGGTCTTCAACAATTGCACTTGAGCTCTTTGAAATGTCTCTTTAGGGTGGATTCCTGGGCCTGTGACCTGTCCAGTCTTATAAGATCCCGCCCTTAGAAAGGTCCCAGGCTTGGTTTAATTATCTTTTGTCACCCTTTTGAAATTCTTAACAGCTTTTGAATAAAGGCTGCACATTTGCCCTGGGCCTTGCAAATTATGTATTTAGTTCTGTCTCTTGTTTCTCCAAAAAAGACTCACGACACTGGAGGATTTTTTTCAATATTAAATAACTTAGACAAAACAACACGCTGAGGAACGAAGTCAGGCCGAATCAGAAACATGTGTTAACGTTGACTCCTGAGCTTAAGAAAATGAAGATGAAAGAGGCATCTGTGTGATTATCTGAACTTCAGCCGCTTGAAGTTCAGCTGATCAGCAAACGTTTGAAAAAATTCAAAAACCTTGCTACAAAGAAGTTCTTCTGTTGTTTCTCTATCTCTCTGGCCTTAGATTCTGAAAACCTTACCCCAGTGGCTTCCATCTATGAAGTGAGTATGCTCCTTATACCTCGGCTGGAGAAGTTTGTTCATTTATTTTTACAATTTTAAAAATTTTATCGAAGTACAGTTGATTTGCAATGTTGTGTTAATTTCTGATGTACTGCAAAGTGATTCCGTTATATAATAGATATATATACTCTTTTTTATATTCTTTTCCATTATGGTTTATCACGGATATTGAATATAGTTCCCTGTGCTATACAGTAGGACCTTGTTTTTTATCCAGCCTATATGTTATTTTACAATTTTTAAGGGGTAATTTCCATTTACAGTTATTACAAAATATTGGCTATATTCCGTGTCCTACAATACAACCTCGAGCCTGTTCTACACCCAACAGTTTATACCTCCCCTCCCCCACCCCACAGTTCCCCACCCTCTCCATCCTGGTGACGACTAGTTTGTTCTCTATATCTGTGAGTCTGCTTCTTCATTGTTATATTGACTCGTTTGTTGTATTTTTTTAGATTCCACAGGTGAGTGATAACATACAGTATTTGTCTTTCTCTGTCTGACTTATTTCAGACAGAATCTGACTTATTCAGTTGGAAATGTTTGCTTCAAAATAAACTGGTATCTTCAACCCTGGAGCTTTATAGTGAGTCCAGGGAACATGATTAACCAGGGCAGGTATTCTGTTCAGAGGGTGAGGAAATAAAAAGAGTCAAAGCTGGGAACTGGGGCCCCCTCAGCGCAGAAGAAGTTTCTGGGAGTCTGAGCCCCGGCTTGCATTGGAATGTGGAAGAATAGAAACTTGTCCTTGGGTCCCCTTGTCATCGACCATTTTGTTTAGAGAGTTTTAGAGCAACAACCAGTGAGTTTACTGGTGTCTGAGGTCCTGCTCTCAGATGAGTGACACTGTACCTGGAACAGCAGGATTGACAGTCATAGGGAAGCTGACATCTGTCAAGAGGGGCTCATCCGACGTGTGGGGTGATTGGGCCGAAAATTCCAAATTGTTTAGTCCTCCCTCCATGAAACCCCTGTAACCATGTGATAAGGTTTGGTCTCATATTTTAATCTATTCCTTTTCACATGTCTTTCTGTAACTCTGCCATTAGGGAGACCTGCAAGTAAAATTCCTGATGGCGAGAGGGTGTATCTTTTAAAGAAAAGGAGAGAGGAACACATGCTTGTTGGGAACTTAAATACTTTACTTATATTTAGGCATTTATATCTTCCAGAACCCCCATGAGATGATTACCATTTCATAAATAAATACATTTGTCAGAGGATGTAGAGCTGTTAAATAACACAGTAACCTATGGACCAGGATACGGAGCAGCATGAAGTCACTCCACATGCCTTGCTCCTCATTTCCCCAGGGCACACACACCAGCTCTGCGGCCATGGAAGAAAGATCGGTTCTGGGGTCACCCGGAGTGAAGTGGTTTGCTTCAGGTGCACTTCCTGCTGAGAATCTGAGAGCCAGGACCTGGGTCAGGCAGGCTTGAGGCACTTCGTCATCCTGAGAAAACTGCTTCACTTCCTCAGGTCCTCATGCTCCTGATTGGCCAGTGCAAACACGAACACCCTCACTGCCCACCTCCCTGGACTGTTTGGAACTAGAGGGAACACGTTTCAGGTAGAAATCCTCCCAAAGAAGTCAATGGCACGTGATGACAAGGTTATTGTTGGTGATGTAATTTGTTTTTGCAGAGACCTGAATAGGTTTATTCTGGAGGTGATAATTGGGAAGGGCTGTCCCCAAGCCCCCAGGCACCATAGGCAGCCAGGTCGAGCTATTTAAACTGAGAATTTCATGAACAAGGCAGAATAAGATGTTCAACTCCTGTGCAGGCAGGGTGAGGCAATGGCATTCATCGATGTGGCAGAGGAATGATGGGCTCGGGTTCTTAATTAAGGGACCCTGTGAGCATGTTTCCTTCTCGGGCATCTTTTGAGCAGAGAGAGTGGTGGCTTCCGCAGAGGGAATGGGCCTCAGCTCCCTCCCCGGCCTCAGCCAGCTGACTCCCAACCCTGGGATCTGGGTTCAGGAAGATCAAGTTTACATCCTAATCCTTAGGAAACTTTGCCTCAGCTCACCAGATCCATTCCAACCGAAAGGTGAAAGGCAATGAAGAGTTAGCTGAGCCAAGAAAGACAACCACACCAACACAGACCAGAACCAAGTTATGTCACGCTGGGCTTTCTGCACCGTTGCCACCATTAACACCTGGAAAGCCTTTGATTCTCACATTAGCAAAACATGCCATAAAGCACTAGCTTCCCCTCTTCCCACAGACCTGGCCCCATCGCTCACGGGAGGGGGACTGTCACAAAGGTGCCATTCAGCCCCGGCAAGGCTGTCTTGATCAGGCCTCAGAGAGGAAACTTCAACCGAGTCTTCGCATAAATGTGAAGGCAATTACAGCATCCGATCCCAGCAGCCACTGCGGGAGGGGGTCTTGAAGTATCTGAACCCAGAAGGACAGCGGAAATGAGTGAGTCAAATCACCTTATTTTACAGAGAAGGAAATTGACACTTCAGGTGAGGATTTTCGCCTGTAACATGAATTTTTTATGTTTACCATGTGTCAGACACCGTGCATAATGTTGAGGATGCAATGGTTCCTAACCTCAGTTCATTCGGAAGAGACTGTCAGTCATGGTCATGGTACCTTGAATGTTCACCATTTACGACCAAATACAAAATAGCTGTGGTTGTAATGAGAGCCCCATCTTCCCAATTAGAAAGCCCAAAATAGGGTTGTGCACACACACACACACACACGCACACATAATCACACACAATATGGAAGTAGCTAAGTTGGCTAAAACTTCATAAAATATTTAAATTTCAAATTAGCTGTACATTGCAAATTATATAATTTATAAACGATGCTAAATCTTTCTATTCTCATTTCATGATGCAAGTATATTCAGACTCCCCACAGGGACCCTCAGTGTCAGTAACCCCTTGTCAGGAGAACTGTGCTTTGAATCATCTAACACTCGGCATCTTTATTTCCATCTGTGTGAGAGGCAGCTCTTCTTGGATGCTTGTAAGATGTTGTCACTGGAAATTTTTTCTTAAGCCACAAGTTCCATTCACTCTTCATGAGCTTCTCAGCATGAATCTGTTTCTCTAGTGCTTTTTGAAAGTGACTTTCTTTTAAAGGCTTGTTGGTGACCACATGCCAGGAAAGAACTCAAGAGGTCATAATCCCCCTTTACCCAGAGGAATAACTACACCTAAATTAAATTTCTTTGCCCCGTTTGTTAATAATTCCATTTGGTGACTTCTAGGAGGATCCAATACCAACATTTACTGAGGTTACTTCATGCTAATGTCTCTTCTCCAAATACTACTCTGATTTGAAAAACAAAATATTAGGGGGGGAGGCCCCTGTAATAGACTTTATATGGAATCAGATAGCATACAACTCCCTATTTTCAAAAGGATATTTTTTGAGGAAGATATTTGGCCTTTAAATCTGGCATTCGTGGTAAATAAGTGTAAATAAAAAGGTGAAAAGAGGAAAGTGTGATTGACTTTTTCTAGGGGAGAGAGAGGATGAGTCATGATACTTTCCAAGGAAGAAGTGATGTCCGACGGTGATTTGGAAGAACCAGAGGATAAGATGCTAAGGAAATTCAGTTGGGAAAAATCACTCATACAGAGGCATATTGGTGAGAAGCAGCGCAGCTAAGAACCATGAATGGTCTGAGGGTTTATACTCGGGCTTTATTATTTACAACCCAGTGAGCAGCACGAACTTCATGGTCACACTGGCTCTCCTTGTTCCCAGTCTTCATGGAGCCAACACAGAAGTGGGCCCAGGGGTCACTGTACACACAGTAGGTTTGCATCACAGATGACAAATCCCAAGTTTCAGGGCAATGGAAATCCTTTTATTGGACAGAAAGCAAACTTGTGCAACTTTTGCCCTGGAGAGAGTCACGATCTTTATTTTACTGGACAGTAAACAAACCTGTTCTCTGTTCCAAAGGGTGACACTATCTCCAAGGCTGTTGACAAGATGGACTGAAACAAAATTGTTAGTGCTTCTGCTTGCAATGCTTGCTGAAATCAGAGAACCCAGTGGAGAATTGTCTCCCAATAGGAAAAGCAAATATACTTGACGTGATTTGTGGTCACAAAGCTGACCAGATCTGCTCACGTCCTGGGCAGGTCACTGACACTGCCCTCCCTCCCTCCACTACTTGTGGGGCTCTTCTGTGGGGTCAGTGGGTCTCTGGACGCACGTAAGCCTAAGGGGCTACATGATGAGGGAAGAGCCTATGTGGTAGATAGAATTTTAACATGACCCCCAATGACCCGTACCCTTGTATGTTCCCCTCCCCTCAAGTGTGGGAAGTGCATATGGGGGTATCATTCCTATAATTAGGTTACATTGTATGGTAACAGTAAAGAGATGTTGAAGATGTAATTAAAGTCCCTAATCAGTTGACTGACATCAACTGATATCCCAAGTGGGTCTGACCTAATCTGGTGAGCCTTTTAAAAGGGTCTAAAGGCAGCAGCAGACACTCTTTTCCATTGGTCTGAAGAGGCAAACTGGCTTGTTGTAGAAGTAGCTGTGCAGCAGGGAATGATGAGTGGCCTTTGGGAGCCGAGGGCCTCAGTCCCACAACCATAAGGAGCTGAGTTCTTTCAATAACCAGTGAGCTTGGAGGAGAACTTTGAGCCTCAGATGAGATCCTGGCACTGGTCAACACCTTAATGGCCTAAGCAGAGAACCAGTTAAGCTGTCTTTGGGCTTCTGACCCACGGAAACTGTGAGGTAAGATGTCTGTGTTGTGTTCAGCCACTGAATGAGTGGCAATTGGTTACACAGCAACTCATTCAGCATAAAAGTAACTTCCAGTAGTTACATGCTCACCTCTGCTTGCATGAGAGAACAGAATGAAGACACATGTTTACTGAGCACTAAAAGCATGCAGGACACTAGATGGGCGTTGTGAGGATTAACAACGATGCCCTATGCAAAACCTTCCTGCATTCTCTTTTGGCCATTTTGGGAGAAGGGAACATTGTGAAAAAATTAGCTCCTAACACACAATTAATGTATTTATTTGTTGTTCCTTCAATAGACATGAACCGAACACCTAAGTATATACCAGTCAGGGTGCTAAACCTGCTGGAAAATCCTGACTTCACTTTCAGTATAATTCTTGCTTCTCTATTTTTTTCCTCTCTGCCACCAATGGAGCCAATTATGTCCACCTACAAGCTTCCCTCTACTCTAGTCTAGTAGTTTTACGTGACTGTTCATATAACCACCTGTGGAGCTTCAGAACAATACCCAACCCACTGCCCTAACCAATTAAGTCAGAATATCTGGTGGTGGGTACCAAGGATCAAAATATTTTTTTAGAGCCTCCTATGTGATGTCAATGTGCAGCTAGGGCTAAGTTATAGATAGGAAAGAGTTAAGATCCTGAGCCTGGTTGCTCAGCGAACCAGACCTTTTCAGAGCCTTCCCCTTCTATGTTGAGAACAATTTCATCTTTCAATTGATCAGGTCAAAAATCTTTCTCAGCCTTTCTCTTCTCTCCCATAATTTTAATGATTTTTCCTTTTCCTCTAGTGACCCAGGTTTCTTTTGTTAACTAGTCGTCTACATCAGACGTTGGCAAATTTTCTCTAGAAAGGACCACATAGTAAATATTTTAGGTTTTGTGAGCTACTGGATTTCTGCCCAAACACTGCCTCTATACCAGGAAAGCAGCCGTAGATTATATGTAAATGAATGGGAAAGAGGTGCCTGTGCGCTAATAAAACTTTACCTGTGACGTTGAAGGTAGAACTTCAAATGTTTCATAGATCATAAAATTTTATTCTTCTTGGATTTTTCTTTTCTTAACTATTTAAAAACGTAAAAATCATTCTTAGCTCAAGGGCAATACTAAAGCAGGGGTAGGCCCAATTTAGCTTTTGGACCATTATTTGCCAGCCCTTGTACTACATCATTGATTCCACAAGTATTGATTCAGCTTTTTACTGCCTCTATTCCCTATTTTAATATTTGGTATAATTGTGTTTTGGTTTAATTGCATTTTTCCTCGAACTCTGCCAGCTCCTCTAAAACCTTATCTGCTGGGGTTTCCCTGGTGGCACAGTGGTTAAGAATCCACCTGCCAATGCAGGGGACATGAGTTCAAGCCCTGGCCCAGGAAGATCCCACATGCTGTGGAGCAACTAAGTCCACGCGCTGCAACTACTGAGCCTGTGCTCTAGAGCCCGTGTGCCACAACTACTGAGACCGCGTGCTGCAACTACTGAACCCCATGTGCCTAGAGGCCATGCCCTGCAACAAAAGAAGCCACCGCAATGAGAAGTCCGTGCACCGCAACTAAGAGTAGGCCCCGCTCACCGTAACTAGAGAAAGCCCGCACGCAGCAATGAAGACCCAATGCAGCCAAAAATAAATAAATTAAATAAATTTAAAAACAAACCTTATCTGCCACTGGACCGGCGCAAATTCCATCCCACTTCATAGCACTAATATTTACTTACATGCTAAGAGCAGAAAGCAGATGCAGTCTATTTATTTTCCTGCCATTTGTATTGAATTATTTTCATAAATGTGCTTTTGCCCTGAACATTTACGGCTATGACTTACCTTTTTCTATGTCAGAATCTTTTCTTGTCTTTTACTTTTCCCTCTATGAAGTGAGATCTGTCCCTGTCTGCTGTTGGCCAGCAGACGGGGATGTGCATTCACCTCCATCTTTTCTATTGTCCACTTGGGTGGTTTTGGGTGATTTTGCTCTCACATCTTAAGCTGTGCTACAAGCACCATCCCTAACTTCAGGTCTAGTGTCTGGCAGAACTTCATCTTGTGCTGCTTTACTGCAAGGCTGGATTTTTTTTCCCTTCCATCCCCTCGATATGGTCTTCTGAATATCAAAAATGTTTTCTCCTCAAGGGAACCCTCCTACACTGTTGGTGGGAGTGTAAATTGGTGCAGCCACTGTGGGAAACAGTATGAAGGGTCTTCAGAAAACAAACAATTGAGTTGCCATACGATCCAGCAATCCCACTTCTGGGCACGTACCCAGACAAAACTATAATTCGAAAAGATACACGCACCCCTATGTTCATAGCAGCACTATTCACAATAGCCAAGACATGGAAACAACCTAAGTGTCTGTTGTCAGGTGAATGGATGAAGAAGATGTTATATATATGTATGCATATCTATATACATACACACACAATGAAATACTACTCAGCCATAAAAAAGAATGAAATAACGCCATTTGCAGCAACACGGATGGACCTAGAGACTATCATACTAAGTGAAGTAAGTCAGACAGAGAAAAGCAAATATCACATGATATCATTTATATGTGGCATCTAAAATATGCCACAAATGAACTTATCTACAAAACAGACTCACAGACATAGACAACAGACTTGCGGTTGCCATGGTAGAGGTGGGTGGGGGAGGGATGGATTGGGAGTTTGGGGTTAGCAGTGCAAACTATTATGTATAGAAGGGATAAACCAAAAGGTCCTACTATATGGCATAGGGAGCTATACTCAATATCCTGTGATAAACCATAATGAAAAAGAATATATATATGTATAACTAAATCACTTTGCTATACAGCAGAAATTAACACAATGTTGTAAATCAACTGTACTTCAATAAAATGTTTTGCAAAACGTTTTCTCTTCCCATCCTCTCTTCTGTGTATTTGAAAGAATCTATACTTGTTTTTATAAGCCTGTGAAAATGCATTCCTCCTAGCACAGTGCTTCTAATTCGCTGCTGCCCCTAGTGGACTTGTTACTGACAATGTTCTACTGTGTGAGGTCCTTTCCACAGCTGGACATGCTGATAACAGGGCTGGGTGAGCGTAAGTGGGCAGTGGGGTCGGAGGGAAGGAAGCAGGCCCAGTCTCACCTGGGTAGATGTGTCTGGGGGCCAAAAAGGCCTTTCTGTTCAGCATGGAGATGAGGGGCTTGGGGTAAAGGCTATGCAGTGGAGGCGGCAGCATCCTCCAGCCTCTCTGCTTTCAAGTTCCGAGGTCCAGGTAGGAGTCACTCACTGGTCCTATTCCCAGTAAGCTCATTGCTACTGTAGGTAGGAACATTTCCTTCAAATACCAGTATACCATTCATGAAAATGCCCACTTCTAATAATACTGCACCTTTGCTATTAAAAAAAAAAAAAAAGTGTTCGCAGGTATGGATTCAGAACCACTAAGTGACTTCCCTCAAATTTCGCAACACATAAGGATTGGAAACAAGACTTAAGCCCACGTCTCCCTTCTACTCTATCTCCTATCTCGAGGTTAGACTATCAAGAAGTTAGCGGACAAGTCAAAAAGTAACACCAAAATGCATTGTATGTTGTTGTAAAAAATGGTAAAGTCATTCATCAATAGAAGATCAACTGCTCTCAATGTGTTTTATGGGGGGTTTTGTCTGGTCCCATCTCTGACTATCCAGTAGACATTGGCATGAAGAAGCAATGTACAAAGGAAGCCTATATTGTCATAATCCCAAGTTCTCTAGCATTTGATTTATAAGTCTGAGGCAGTTTGGGGAATGCTGGCGCCCAGGATGCAAATTGTGATCTATAAATTAATGAGTGATTAAAATTGTGCTAAGACAAACACACAGCCATAAATCTGAATGATGCACGACTATTGCCAGCCACAGCCAGCAGATGTATAGAAGTAATTGGCTTTTAATGCTCATTAGTCAGTTTTATTACAGATAATGCATTTGCATGATGTTTGTAAATTTATGCTCCAGTGGGAAGACGCAGTGACAGCACAGTATAAACAAGCAGAGGGATTACGAAAAACGCATCCAAAATGTATGAATGTGCTCAAAGTTACATTTATTTGTATGTTTATTTGTTTTTAACCTTGCTTCCTTCCAAAACAAAATAATTTACGGCAATTTGAAGAAATAGAACCATTATGAGAATTTTTCAATGAAGACATTATGAAGAAAAGAAAAATGAAGGTCAGAAAATACAATGAACCAAGCAGCGAGTTAATATGCAAGATGAATGTCATAATATTCTGTGCACGCGATAAAAATGTAATGCAAAGTATCCCCTGCGCTTATTAGCATTCAAAGCAAAAGAGTCAAAACTGATTAGTGTAAGGTTCATGTGTTCCTAGGGAAGAATGTAAAAACAAAGAAGTATGTTTTTCTCAAGGGAAAGATAACATTTCTCAGTAAAATGACCAGAGGGAAATTTACCTAATAGTTGTTCAGAAAGGTGACATGGACATAAAAGGAGACCAATTTTCAAATATATCTCTAAAGCAAATACAATAGAGTTTTTTTTTCTTTTCTGATAATCATGTGAGCTGATATCCTTCTGCCAAATCACACTTTAGTAAAAAGCAGGCCCTTGAAGATGAGAATTTACCTCTCTTTCCAATCCCCTTCCCTGCCCTATTCATGCGCACTTCTTGGCCCATCATCCTTCCCAACTACCCATATTATAATTTTAACTGGATAAAAATTTAGCATTTACCTTATTATGACTGTAAAAGCTATTCACAGTAGAGTGATATACTACACTTCAGTGAATTTCCTTACACAGCTTTGATTTTCCTAAAATTGTCTTATCTCTTTTCTATTTATTATTGCTAATTCGACCCCCAAAATCTTCCCCAGAAAGAAAATCTCCCCGTAATGTAGTTGGATACATCCAGTAATATAAAGATTTCATCTACCTGAAGACATTCTTTCCAGAGGCTTCTGTTCAGACTGGCAGCTTGCTGAGCCTGGGATCTCTTCTCACTGTCACCCTGGAGACCCCCCTTGGCTCTCTTGTATTGAATTCTTAGTTTAATGAATCCCACCTTTGTTGATGCCTTCCCCCCCCCCCTTTTTAGGTAAAATGCTTCCTTGAATAGCTATCTAGAAAGGAGTATGGGGGGGGTAATTTTTGAGCCTGTAAACATCTCAAAATGACTATTTTAATAATCACGCATAATTGATGGTAAAGATGGCATAGAATAACGGCTGGAAATATTTCTCTCAGAATTCTTAAGGAGGTGCCGCTTCGGCTTCTACCATGTTGCTCCTGGAACCAAGTTTTTTTTCCTACTAGGAACACAACGCCACCTAGAGACTCCGATTCAGTGCATTTACTGCTTCCTGGAGGATGGCATCCCATCCTCCACCAGTCTCTGAGCTGGTGCTTCAGCTGTGCTCTTGCTGTTCCAATGCTCTTTCAGGCTAGCAGCTTCTGGGTGGTGTCATATTTATGGTCAGTTCTGTGGTCGTTGGCCCGGGCCGTCACCAGCATTGCTCATCAGAGAGCCCACTGGTTTTTTGCAACTTTATGTAGGATCCTATGCGAGTGGATCCAACACCCCATAGATCTTCAGACAGTGTTGCTATCCAAAAACCCGTGTGCAGTAATATCTAAAGTATCTCTCAATTTCTCTCAGAATGAAATGCAGGCGCGTGCAGTGTGGGATGTACCACCAAGAGACCAGCTGGTCTGCTGAAGGAGTGGTGCTGTACCAGAGACTGAGTGTCATCCTAGATTATCAGGGTGTGCCCTACATCCAATGGCAAGTGTTCTCACAAGAGACAGAGGGGAGGTTTGGTAGACACAAGGGCAGGAGTCAAGGTGACCATGAAGGCTAAGGTTGGAGGGGAGGAGTCACAACCCAAGGAATGTCTGGAGCCCCTAGAAGTGGAAGAAGAAAGGGATGAAAACTCCCCTAGAGCCTTGAAGGAAATTTGCCCTTGTCAACACTTCAATTTTGTACTTCTAACCTCCAGAACTGTGTGTAAGAAAATAAATTTCTGTTATTTTAATGGTAATTTGTTATGGAAGCCACAGGAAACCAATATAGATGGAATCCTGGTTTGCCCCTGAACACTGAACACCTAAATATTCTATAGATTTGACACTTTGTAGGGTTTATCTTCCCCCTTCCGTTGTATATGTGTCTCACTAAGCCTTCAACAAAGTAGCCACTTTTTGCTCCTCTAATCTGATAAGCATGACTTATCAATGTTGTGGGTTAATGTAATATTCTGTGGGATATCAGATAGTCCAGAGTCTTTTCAGACTATATTTTTGGCTAGGTGAGGGAGAGAAGTAACTAATATCATTCTGGGGCAAAAGCATGAACCTATAGTTTTGTCTAGTCAGAGTAACACAAATTAATTTTGATCTTCTTTTCTGATAGGGATGGAAAAGGTTGGCCACAATCAATGGACACAAACCATGTACTTTGAAATCATGTTAACATGCAGTATCGATGATACTTGGTCGGGAACAGAGATGGAAATTGCAGCTGGGATTACTGCTTGGTGGCGTTTATGGTCGTCTGTTATCCTCCTCTAGAACTCATCTTCTTTCTGCAGGAGATTGATGAACTAAATGGGGTTTGACAGGGACCACTCCCTATGCATCATTTAGATACTTGGGAATGAAACTAATGTTCAACAAATGTTCACCTGGATGTGATATCTTTCTTGATTTGCTTTCTTGGCTTGGTGAGAGGAGCAGTTGCAGAAACATCTGGGGAAAGGAGCCGACTTTGTGGACCCACAGTTGGTTGCATATTGGCCAGGACTCGGTCTGTTTACTTGGCCTCACTCCAACACTGGGGCCATGATGACTTTTGAGTCTGGTATCAATGTCAAGTTGGGTTTTCCTATTCCCTCTGTATAAAGTTGTCCAAGTTGATGACTTTGGGGAAGGACTAGGAGAGTCATCATCATGACTCCGATGCAATCCTCCATGGCATTGCAGGATCCTTCATTCTGTCCTCTCCCTTATTTAATAGATTCTCAGTATTAAAATTGGCTTAGGTCCAGAAGCTATGTAGGAGATCATAATTTATTTTTTTAATGGAGTCAACTGTTTTCACCCTCCAGATCATTCATCCTTGATTTTTTCTAATGAGGCAATTTGAGTATTGTCCTAATTGGCTTTCCAACTGCTTTGACTCTAGGGACACTGCATTCTAATCATTATCTCTACAGATCCCTTCTTGCCTGCGGCTACAGTCTTGCCATGTATTACAATGATTGTGTCTACCTGTATTTCAACAATTAAGTGACACCACCTGGCTTAAATAGAGATTCTATCATCCTCATGGCTATCCGTGACTCTAGTTCTATAATATGCTCCCCTACTGTCAATCCTGCCCGAAAAGGAGAACCGCCAATGAACTTCTTAGTGATGTTGATGTCCCTCTCACCAGCACATTCCTTGTTTCCTCTGGGAAAACCCATGAAGTGGGTTTTTCATACACTGTATATCTCCTCCACATGCTCACTTCCTGAGCCTTCAAGTCCCATAGAACACAGACATTCTGGCATTTAGTCCTCACTCACCCTGGGTATCACTTTTTCTAGGCTTCTAGGAACAAGTTTGCACCATGTCCGAGGGTTTTTGCTAAGTGTTAACTCTAGTGTCTTGCAGGGGAGAAACATCTGGCTAGGTTAATAGGGGGGGAAGGCCCCTTGAACAGGCTCATAAATTTGGGGGAATTTGGGAATTCAAAAATTTTAGGGACATCAACCCCTATGCCTTCATTCCATGTGTCTGGGTGCTATTCTTTCCAATCAGGCTCTTTACCCAGGCATAAACATGTTGGCGATGAGTTTACTCTTCTTTGTAGCTCAGCTGCCATGATGACTAAGTTGTGAGGCTGTTCCTCAGCTTCCTTTGCCCTTCTGCTACAGGGGATGGTAGCCTTTTTATAGGCTACTACAGACACTCTGGCTTTCACACTTGGTCTCTTAATTACTCTCAGTCTTAGCTTTATGTTTTTCTAGATCTTAAATACAGCTCAACAGTAGTCATCTACTAATCTCAATGCCTTTATCACCCCTATTTTCTCCATACATTTCAGATGCCTGATGTATTACACCAGTTAGTGCATTCCCTTTCACTGGCATAGCATCCCAGCTCACCTCCAATGTAAGTTTTAACAAACGGATACCATCTTGTTCCAGACTATATGTGCACCACCAGCCGCAAGTGATTGCAACCTAATAACCAGCTGGGTGGTGGATAGTCCAGCTCGAAAATCCCATTTTAGACCTTGAAGGCCTACTTGTTTTCCGTGTATAGAAAGCAGTAGGTAGTTCAGTGTGAGTATTTATTAGATGAGGCTAGAAATATGGGGTGATGTCATATTGCCTTGAATTCTCTTATAAGGTGTCCTGACAATATTCTATAAAGGGTGGCAGAGGGCATGGGCTTCTTGAGGGTTTTGATCTGGTGAGTGAGTAACACATCGGTGGTTTATGGTGGTCCCCCTGTAGAAGTGAGAGGAATGGGTTGGTTAAGGGAAGAATTACAGCACGATGACCAAGTAGGAGGCTGACGCAACTGCCTGGTGAGTGACTATGAGGCCTAAAGTACGATACAAAATGAAGGTGGACCAAAGGGGAAAGGGTGGGGTGGGATAAATTAGGAGATTGGGATTAAGATATACACACTACGGTGTACAAAATAGATAATCAACAAGGACCTGCTGTATAGCACAGGGCACTATGCTCAATGTTTTGTTATAACCTATAAGGGAAAAGAATCTGAAAAAGAATACATATATATTCCGTAACATCTTATGGAAAACCCGAGCGAACGTTTTGGCCAAGCCCGCATATAAAACTGAATCACTTGGCTGTACACCTGAAAATAACACAACATTGTAGATCAATTATACTTCAATAAATTTTTTTTTTTTAAAGTAAACGTTGAGAGAAAACATTCCAGAGGGTTATTGGAACCACATTTTGGAAAGACGCCCTGTGAGCCATAGCATCACATGTTCACTGACCCTCACAAAACTCAGTAGTACCCATAACCTTACCTTGTCAATCCTTCCCGACAACCAAGTGACTCAATATTCTGGTCGCCCACATACAGATAAGAACACTGAGCATGGAGGCCATAGATGACCAGTGGAGGTGGGATTTGAACTCAGTCCTGACTGTCTCCAAAACCCAGCCTCTTTCACTGCAGCTTTACCCACTTGATCAAGATTACATCACTTCAACTCAATTCATTTCTTTCATAATAACTGCATAGCAGTAACTACATTTTTTTGTCTCCACCTTTTTTTAGGTACTATTACAAGATATTTAGGAAGCGAAGACACTCGCTGAACCGTGCATCCATTTGTTATGACTGACCTTTAGGTCTGAGCAGTCCCAGAGCCACTGGAAGGTGGCGTGGTGTTCTAGAACTCCACAGGAGCTAACTACAAGCACATACCTAAGGAATGAGGCAGCACAAGGCAGTGTATTTCAGCCTTCTGTCAAAATACACCAATTACTGATTTGTTGGTCTCTGAGCCCAAATTGGCTCCCACTGGCAAGCAAGGTCATTGTATCTGTCACCCTCTTCACACCCCCTGGGGAACATCTTTTCCAGACACTGCTGTCACCTGAAACCAGATTTGATTTCAGTTACCTGCTCACTGTCTGTCTCCGGGCTTTGAAAGAGTTTTAGCAGGAGGACAGGAACACTGCTTGTGTGCCCCACGCACTGATCATGCAGCCTCACGTCCGAAGCTGGGGAAGCCTTCTCCCTAATGGGCTGATTACTTGGATGAAGATTTTGCAAAAAATTCTCTAGCAGAGACCACTGAGCTGTTGCCCAAGGTAAAACCATTCAGTGGCTTAAGCCCAGAAGAACTTTTCTTTTTTATTATTATCATCACTATTATTTTAAGGAATTACCAAAGATTGGCTCACAGTGTGTCTTTTGCTGTAAGTCCATCAGTGCTCCATGCCCCAGTTTTATAAAGTCACCTAAAAATATCGCTCATCACCTGCTGTGGACGACTGGCCACCAGCGGATTTGAATTGGGTGATGTCTATGGAAGGAAAAGATCTGTCCACATCCATTTCTGAGAATCAGGTGAAATCCTTGTTTCACCGTCAGGTGGCCTTGAGTTTGAATCACAGCACCTTTGCCTTCTAGCTCCCCAAATTCCTTTATATTCTTCTTCTGCCTTCTCATACATGGTGGGCAGGGTCTAGCTGTACCAAAATGTACTATCTGAGCTTGAGTGCATTTCTCAGCCCAAATCACCTTACATATTTGGAGGGAGCAAACAGACTCAGATAGAGAGCTGGGAAATTCTCAGATAAGGAGAGCAGGAATGAAAAAGAGCAGGCAAGTTGAGTGTGAATGGGAGGGCGTGGTCCTCTTCTTCTGGTTTCCTTCTATGTATAGGGGAGTCTGCAGGTGTTCTCTGGGTAACATTAGCCAGTCCACTTTCCCTCTGAAACTGTTTCTCATCTCCAACAAGAAATAGCAGTCTGAACTCTTCATGGTCATGATAAACATGAAGAGAAATAATATATTTATGGTGTCAATCATAGACCCTGGCATATGAGATGGATTCCACAATGGAGGTCTCCCTTTTCTTCACTTATATAGGGATTTTAGAATTCACCAGGTGCTTTCATAGACAGCATCTCTTAAATATTTCAAAATCTCGGCGAAGAAGTTAGGATCAATCTGTGTTTATATGGCTATTTAGCAGATGAGGAAAACTGAGGCTCAGGAAATTGGTCAAAACCCTGAAACTGATGTGTACCAACGTCCCCGCCACTCCCTGCCTGGGTCTCAAATCATGGTGGATTTCCCCTTATTTTAAGAATTTCAAATCGGGCTAGTCTCATCAGGGAACTTTAAGGTGTTGATAAATTGTGAATTGTTGCTTTTCAGAACCCTGCACTCCAGAGATGGGAAATGCTCCACTGCATTCTGCCACCATATTTGAACCTCTCCCACAGCCTGTAATTTTCAATATTATCTACCCCAGACTCTTCTACTCTTCTACGCTGAGAAGTCAGACTTAATTTATTTCATAATAGTAGACATATATTAAGTGATTTTACAAATCTAACTTCCCTTCATTTCACTCATCCATTTCCATTTTGAGAGAAACGTCACATGTAGAATGCTCTCAATAAAAGGTAATTTGAGAAAATAGACATTTAAAAAGCAGACACTTGTGCCAATTACTTTCTAGGTGCACAGAAGGGACATGTAATGGGCTGGACCCTCACCCAGCTGTCTGCTCTTTCTTTACTGCAGAGAAGTGAAGGGGGTCTGCTTCAGCACTGTTCCCCCAGCCCAAGAGGTGGAGGCGGAACCTTCTGGAAGGTAGCTGTGCTTCATTGAGTTAGCCAGTGAGAAACTGAGTCATGTCTGCAGAAGTGCAGTGCTGAACGTGGGATCATATTGTGAATCGCGTCCTCAGGTGTTAGCAGGGAAGGAATCGGAGCCCCAGGGTTAAAGAAAGATTGAAGCAGACGTTGCCTTGAGATAAAAATGATGGTTGTGTTAGAGGGGTTAGAGTGTTATGCTTTCCCTTTTAGAAATTTTGCTGAATGTTTTCTTGGATTAATATTTCCATAAAAAATGAAGTAAGAATAAAACTGGCTTATTGGAACCCACTATGTCTGTGTCTCAGAGAAATCATCATAATGCCTACTTTGGGTCGATGCCTTTTTGCATGTACACAAAGTTCTTCTTATGCCACTGTCTGTCTTCTGAAGCACTCACCTTAGCCATCTTGACCATGTTCCCCTCCAGAACTGGTTACTTAATTAGCTGGGCCTATTGCAAAATGAAAAATATGGGACCTCTGGTTCAAAAAGCATGCTCCATTTTTGCATCTGATTTCACTTATGAAGTACAGGTTCAAATATAAAATTATTAAGAATTTCAAGCTGGCAACAGCAAAGCATTAAACAGAGTGTGGGTTCCTTTCAATCTTGGACTGGACCAGTACCTGCACTGGTCATATGCTTGTTCTTGACCTTCATGGTCCATCATGGCTTGCTTTCACTCTTGTTTATGGCTCTGACCTGGGCTACATATTACATAATTCTAGATCTTCCTTGATCATGTTTTGCAGCAACACGTTGATTACTTTTTACCCAGCTTCTTTGAGTGGCCATTCAAATGTTAATAGACATTTGGTCATGTCCAAAAAGTCCATAAGAACATTTGGTAGATGACAAAAGGTTCTTGATACTTGGTCATATATGGTCCTGTCTAAAACATCCATGGAAACATCAAGTCCACACCAAAAGGTTATATTTGGTCCTGTTCAAAATGTTCAGGGAGACATTCAGTCTGTGCCAAAAGGTCCTTGATATTTGGCCCTGTCCAAGACCATTTGGCATGAACCAAATATGCCCATGGGACATTTTAGATAGGATCAAATTTCAAGGACATTTTGGGGTGAACCAAATGTCTTTCTGGACAAAATGTCTTATGGATGTTTTGGACAGGACCAAATGTCCTGCAAGGCCGTTGAAGTGTTTTAGACAGTCTCATGGGGTTCCCACCTAGCCAAGATGTGCATGGGTAGCACTGGCTGTTTGTCAAGTGGAACCAAGGCTTTATGGTTAGTGTAAATCCGTATATGATGTTTCAACATTTGAGACATCTTTTCAATGATTGATTTTTTTTTTCTTTTCCTTCCCAGCCACTAATGCAACTCTTTTCTCTCTCTTCTTGACCATACCAGTTCTGACAAATATCTACATGACCATGGAGAGGGTTTCAGTTTCTTTCTCTTTGTGCTTCTCACCCTCTGGGGAAGATGCTAATGGGCAGTGGAATGCAGAAGAGACAGATAGTAGGGGAGAGGACACACAGAAGCCTGAGTCTTGATCATCACCAGTTGTCAAAAAATAAGTAAACCACCAAAGGATTGGTGCTTACAGCATCCCCGTATCCAGAACAGGGCATGTCACACCAGAGTTACGTCTCACAATGAATGACCATTTTCTTCCAAGCTTCTTTGGAGAAATAAAAACATGTTTTAAATTGTACTTATGTTCCTTTTTTTAATTCGGGGGAAATGTAATCATTTAAATGTGTGCTTGTGGTAACCCCTTAGGAACGTCCTTCAAACTGTTGTCAAAATACCCATTACACAAGAGAGAGTACATTTTCCTTTCTGTCATCCCTGTATTATATTCGAACTTTGAGCTATCGTTTTCTCACATGATGCTTGTGCAACTTTCAGAATGCCTTGCAAATGATCCAAATATATTTGCAGAGAGCAGATCGGCCGTTCCTGTCAGTGTGGCATCAGGCAATCCCCATGAGGAAAATGCTCATTAGCAGTTACTACTTTGATGACATCACCAGAAATTTGCCTCATTCACTTTCTAACATGTAATTTTGCTTTGAGAACACTGCACATTATAAAGAGCTATTGGTAAGGCCTTTGAACTACCACATCTCAAGTCATCTTACAAGTTAACTCTCCCAACACTGATCACTTCCTGCCAGCCTAAAGCTTGAGGGAACGCCTGCAACATCTGAGGATCCTGTGTACGTACAAGTTTTATCTCCTCACTTCCATGTTTTCAAATTGTGGCAGCCTCCCATCAGAACCCAGTCATCTGCAAAATTACGAAGTTTGAGGCGATAAGAGGTAGTGAGGGGAACTCACAGTTTTGAGTCAGACGATCTATACCAATCTTTGAGCCTTGGATAAGTTACTTAAAGTCTTTAGGTCTGTTTCCATCTTTCCCCTATAACTACACTAACCATACAAGAGCATATACCTAAAGGTGATTTTTAAACCTTTAAAAAATTAATTTAGTATAACAAATACAGTAAGGTATAAAACCATGAGTGTGTTGCTTAGTGAATTTTACTAAGGAAACAAACCCACGTTAACAACCACAGAAATTAGGAGATGGAACATTACCAGGACCCCAGGGGCAGCCTTCTTGCCCCACAGAGTTATTATGACCCCTCCTCCCCAAAACCTGGACTCTTCCTTCAATTATCATAGTTAGGTTTTGCTTGTTTATTCATCCCTGGTGCCTCATGCAATAGTTAAAACTTTGTCATAGCAACATAGTATTCAACTGTGTGATTGTATAACAATTAATATACCATGGAAGGATATTTGCAATGTTTCTATTTTGGAGCTATTATGAATGATGTTTCTAAGAATGATCTTGTGCCGATCTTTTGATGTGTATTTCTTTTGGGCATACATTTCTAAAAGTGAAATTGCTCAGTCAAAGGGTACGTATATGTTGAGTTTTAGGTGATACTGCCCAAAAGTTTTCTAAACTAATTGCGCAAATTCACACTTCTGCCAGCAGTGTTGAGAGCAGTTCTACATCCTCCCCATCACTTAGCCTTGAAGGTCTTTATGTTTGTTT
Source organism: Delphinus delphis (assembly GCF_949987515.2). NCBI lineage: Eukaryota > Metazoa > Chordata > Mammalia > Artiodactyla > Delphinidae > Delphinus > Delphinus delphis. The sequence goes on from NC_082694.2 coordinate 81,071,648, forward strand.
GTTTCTCCTTTCTTTTTCTTTTTTTAAAATTCAGTCTTTCAAATAGTGGTGTCTAGTGGTGGTTTCAAGGAGCAGTTTTTAATGATTGTGATATTGAACAGATTTTTGCTCACATTAAGACTTTCGTCCATTTTTTCAAAATTGTATTTTTTGTATTGATGTGAAGGAAGGAGTAGACAAACCTTTTCCCATTCCTCTCACAAAGTACAACTAATATCAACATAAGTAGAAGGAAAAATTATAAAAATAAGATCAGAATTCAATGAAAGAGAAAGCAGACCAAAATAGAAAAAAGAATCAAAATTGACATTTTTGTGGATATTGATAAAATTAATACATTCTCAAAAAGACTGTTGAAGACACACACACAAAAACCTCCCACAAATTTCCAAAACTGACATGAAGAGACCCTGTAGGACTGCACAGGTCGCAAGCCTGTTCTTGACCTCCATGGTCCATGGTGAATTATTTTCTCTCCAGTTTATGGCTCTGCCCTTACGTCTCTAACCTGAGGCTACCTATTATGCGTTTTGATCTTCCTTGACTATGCGTTGCAGCGACATGCTGACCACATTTTATCCAACTTCTTTGGCTAACCCAAAGAAGCCTAACCCAAAGAAGCTTAACAGTCTTTAACAATATCGTAAGGGAATACAGAGCCTACAGATATTAAAATAAATAAAAATCTTGTAGGAGACTAAATAACAACTTTTTATTAATAAATTTTCCTAAAAATGTTTACTACTTAACTAGTAGTAAACTTACTACTTAAATAAAATTTACCTCTCTTTTCATTTTAACTCAGGGATAGTATTTTTTACAATGAGATTATTGTACCCTTTATTAGTTCATCATTATTTTTACAATGATGACCAATCCCTGGCATACCTCATTTTATTGTGCTCCACTGATAATGAATTATTTACAGATTGAAGGTATGTGGCAACCCTGCATCAAGCATGTGTATAGGAGCCATTTTTCCAACAGCATTTGCTCACTTCATGTTTCTGTTTCACATTTGGATAATTCTTACAATATTTCAAACCCTCCACCAGCAAAAGACAGTGACTTGCTGAAGTCTGAGATGATGGCTAGCATTTTTAACAATGCAGCATTTTTAAATTAAGGTTTATTTATTGTTTTTTTTAGATATTATGCTATCGCATACTTATTGACTACCATACAGCGTAAACATAACTTTTATATGCACTGGGAAATCAAAACATTTCTGTGCTTGCCTTATTGTGATATTCGCTTTATTTCAGTGGTTTGGAACCCAGCCTGCAATATCTCTGAGGTCTGCCTGTAGACTATCTCTAGCATTTTCTATTGCAAACCAGTGTAATGACGATGTTTATACATGAATTTGCAAGAATTTCTCTGGGATACTCATCTAGAAGTGAAATGTCTTGGCTAAAGGGTATGTTACCCAGTGTGACTGAACAATTTACACTCACATGAGCAGTGTGTAAGAAGTCCCTTCCTACATTCTCATCATCATTTGGAGTTGCACTTTTTAAAAATCTGATGGCTGTGATATTTATGATGTTTTATTTTGCTAACAAAAGATTAAAAAACTTTTCATATTATTAGCAATTTAGATTTCTTTTCCTGAAAATTATTTTTTCCCATTGAGTTACTCACTTTTTTAGTAATGCATTTTGGCAATATCTTGAATATCCAATGGACATCAATCATATATTGGTTATATGAATGGCAAATACCTTCTGCCATTCTTTGGCCTTAAAAAAAAGCTGCAGTGTCTTTTGTCATACAGCATTTTCCATTTTAAGACAATGTTATCAATATTTTTCATTATAAGTTATGTTCATTGTATTTTATTTAAGATGGTCTTCATTGTCAATTCCAAGGTCATCATGTTAATTTATATTTTCTCTAGGTGATTTAAAGGTTAGTGGTTTTTCAGGTTTTAATCATCTGAAGTATATTTATTTTGTACAGGTTTGGGTGGAGATATAATTTTTCCCTATATAAAGAGCAAATTTTTGCAGCACCAATTATCGGATATTTATTTCCCTTTGTGATTTGTTTTTTTTTTTTTTTTGGCTGCGTTGGGTCTTCGTTGCTGTGTGTGGGCTTTCTCTAGTTGTGGCGAGCGGGGGCTACTCTTCGCTGCAGTGTGTGGGTTCTCACCGCAGTGGCTTCTCTTGTTGCAGAGCGCAGGCTCTAGGTGCGCGGGCTCAGTAGTTGTGGCCCGCGGGCTTAGTTGCTCCATGGCATGTGGGATCTCCCCGGACCACAGCTCGAACCTGTGTTCCCTGCATTGGCAGGTGGATTCTTAACCACTGCACCACCAGGGAAGCCCCTCCCTTTGTGCTTTGAATGCTACTTCTCATTTGACAAGTTTCTATACAGGTGTCAATCTGTCTCTGGGTTCCATACATTGTAACATGAATCTATTTGTTTTGCGTGGTACTGAACTAGTACCACTGACCTAGTACCAAACTGTTTTATAATAAGTCAATTAGTTTTTAGAGTGAGTCCTCCCACTTTATTTTCTTTCAAATATAAGTGGCTATTCTTAGCTACTTATTCTGTGTTATGAATTCAGGGATTAGATTAATAAGTTATATGAAAAAATGCAATCATTTGAGAATTTAAAAAATAAGAGCTTTATTGACATATAATCTACATATCATAAAATTCACTCTTTTAATATACACCATTTAGCATATTCAGAGTTGTACAACCATTGCTACTATTTAATTTTAAACTATTTCCATCACTCTCAAAAGAATTTTAAACTATTTCCATCACCCTCCGTGACCCCTTAGCAGTCATCCCCCATTCCACTCACCCTTTAAACTCTGACAACTACTTATTTACTTTCTGCCTCTCTGTATTTGCCTCCCTGTATTTATTGACATTTCATATAACGGAATCACACACTACATGCTCTTTTGTGCCTGGCTTCTTTCACTTAATATTTTCCAGATTCATGCATGTTGTAGGGTATAGCAGTACTTCATTCCTTTTCATGGCAAAATAATATTCTGTTATACAGATATACCATATTTTGTTTGTTTATGTATCAGTTGATGGGCATTTGGGTGTTTTGACTTTTAGGTGATTTTGAATAATACTGCTTTGAAATCTGTATCAAAGTTTTTGTGGGAATATATGTTTTCAATTCCCTTAGATGTACAGCTAGAAGTGGAATTGCTGGGTCATATTGTATCTCTAGAGTTAAATTTTGAGGATATCAACCTGGGTCACCTTTGAGGTTGTCTCCTTTAATTGTCTTTCCTCTTGAGAATGGATCACATTGTCCACATTCGTTGTATGCCAAGCACCTTGGGATTATAATCTAAGGTATTTGCTGCCCATAAAATAAATATGCAGAATACATACTGTGTATTTGAATGCTATGCTGTAGAACAACAACATATTGGCATATTAGGTAGAGGCCAGATTTTCTTACACTTCTCTGAAGAGTATCGGTTATTTTTCAAGCAGGATTTAGCTCGGTTGGACTTGAGCAGGTTTCACTTGATTGGGCTCAAATAGCAAAATCTAGCTCTTAAATGGCAGCTCAGATCTCATTTCAGATCCTTTTCCTTTACCTGGATTTGGTTCCATATATGCGTGGGTCAGGAATTAGCAAGCCATTTAGGGAGTATTCATATGCAAAATTTCATTTCAAATTTATCTTTCATCTTCTGTTTCCTTAAAATAAAGAATTGAAAAATATGTAAACTATTTTAACACTAGGATACAAATATATGTGATTTTTTTTTTAGTTTTCTTATTAAAGCCAGTAAATATTGATAATGGCCATCCTGAAATGCAGCAGAAAGTAGTTGGCTTTAAGTTACAATGCCTTTGATTTGATTTTTTATTTCTTAGCAAAAAAAGAAATGAACTCTTTCATTACTATAATTAGTATTTCTATAATTAGTATGCTTTTTGTCTTTTGAATTGTTCAGCTATTCCTGGACTAAACCTCACTTTGGTACACACATATTGACATATATATATATGTAGATTCATGTGCATTTAATGTATGTTTTATGTAGTGTATGGGTGTAAATGGTACATGCAGTTTACATGTGTATATGTAGTCATATGCATAGATAAAAGTGAGTTCATATATACACCTACATATCTATGTAAATGTGTACATGTGTGTTATATATGTTCATGTATATTTTACATATTTTATATACATATGATGTTTTATATATTGTATATACACATTTTTATACGTAAAGACTGCAGAATAATATTTTTGACATTTTATTTGGGCTTTTACTTGGATGTTCATAAGTGACATACATCAGTAGTTTTCTTTGTGCTCTTCTTTTCAGATTTTGGTCTGAACCTTATGCTGGTGTGGCAGAAAGAATCTAAAAAATGTCCTTCTCTGTAGCTTGAACAACTTAAACACATGGGGATTATATAGTCCTCAAAAACGTTCAAATAATTAACCTGTGAAACACCTTTTAGCATTGTTGTGGTTGTGTGTGATTGTGTGTGTGTGTGTGTGTGTGTGTGTGTGTGTGTGTATGGGTTAGGGGAGACTGTCCAGTACTCTTTAAAGAAAATGTTTTGTGTGGCATTAATATGTTTGGGTTTATAAGATCTTTTCCGGAATGGGTTTCAGTCATTTATATTTTCTTAGAAATTCATCTTTTGGAGGGATCACAAATTTATGTACACAGAGTTTAGTGACACACTTTGGCAATAATTAGCAATATTGAATATGTGTTTTCCCTTTAACTGGGCAATTTCATTTGGTTTAGAACAATCTACAGGTAAAGGTGGACAAAGAGGGAATTTGGCAAAACATTGCATCTTTCATGATTTTGTTTCTATAAATGTAATACCTCATGATTTCAAATATATTTCCCAAATATGAATGTATACATTGTTCATGGAAAAAGGTGCTATTTTATAATTTGGTTCAAATGATACATACTGATTTCATGACAGTGACTGCCTCAGAGAAGAGTGAAAGGAGAAAAAAAGAACAAAGAGCTAAGGAGACTGATTATATCTGTGATACTTTATTTTATTCTTTAAACATGTCTAGAAATAAATACAAATAACAATGTGAAAAACTTGTCAATTCAGAATAATAGATATGTAGTAGATTCTTAACTTATTCCACTTACTAGTCTGTACTTCCCATTTTTTTCTCAAAAAAAAGCAAACAAAATAAATAAAAAAGAAAGAAGAATGTAAGTCCCTCTGCATCTCATGACCTCCACACTTTCCCGCTGCCCGGGAAGCATCACTGTTCGCAGCTCGCCATGCAGAACTTTCTCCATATATGTAGAAATGTGCATTTCAACTCTTCCAGAAATAATGAATTATGGGAAACACTAGCTTTTGTCTTCAATTTGCATTTTAATATAATTTGAAAATATTTTGCCTTTTGTTAGTTCTTCTCCTGTTTACCTTCATACAAAAATAATTTTTCCCATAAACCTGCCCTCTCTTGATTTTCCACTATGAATGTAGGAAAATAGGAAACATAAATTCTCCTCTCCCTCCCTACTTCCTGACATTTGTTACAAAACATTTTCCATGCTTCGTCGGAGTTACACAGTCATTTTTCTTCCTAAAGAAAAAACTTAATTTCTCCTAAGTTTTATAATCTCATGTATATTTTAGGTAACGATAATTGCCTCAATTATTTCACCATAGTTTTATGTTTGAATAGTTTAGTCCTCACTGCCAGTCTTTTCATATCAAGCCTTTCTATTTTGTGAGTTTGATTTTTTCTTTTTTTACTCGGTAAATTGCTTGCTTTCTTCAGTGAGCTTTTTCAAGAAGGCTTTAGTCTCTGTATCCTGGTATTTTTCAGAATGCATGTTGATTTTCTTTGTACCTGAATGACTCAGGTTGTCTGTAATATTTCTGGATCATACAGTTTCCCACTGTTTATGCCTCTGTTGACATTCCTGCATTGTCTTCTAATAATGCTGTGTAGATGTCTGAATGCAATGTGATTCTTTTCCTCTTATAGGATTATTTCTTGTCCTCAAATGTTCAGGAACTTTGCCAAGGTCCAAACAATAGCTAGTAATTATAAAGAATATCCTCTGTACCTAAGTACATTACATGTTAACTCCTATAATTCTCACTCACAGCAGATCATGAAGCTGGTGTTTTTAATATTCCCATTTTACAGACTAGACATCAATTTGAGAAACCCGCCCAAAGTCACATAGCTACTCATGGATGGAACCAGGATTCATGTCAGTCAGTTTCTTATTGGCGTGGCTGGCTCTCATATTTGAAGATTAAGCAACTTTTTCTTTTCAGGGATATTTCTCATATTTGTATATTAAGCAACTTTTTCTTTTCAGAGATATTTCTCTCTGAGTGTTCTTTTTTTGTTCTATTATTTCAAGGACACAGATGTCCACATGTAGCTTCTTTGATGTGATGTGTAACTTCCATATCTCCTATTGTCACTGTAATCGTTGGCCTGCTGTGCTGTCCAATAACCATCTTTGTGATGATCTCAGTTCTCTCATCCACATCACAGATTTGATTTCCAGTTCGAATTCATTCTCTTCCCCATCCTCTGTATTATGTTTATTAATTCTACAGTGATGTGTTTTGATACTCAACTTCATTTCCCTGCTTTTGCAAATTATCAATAATTTGATGCTCTTATATTTTAATTTTTCTTTACATCAATCAGTTCATCTCCATATTAGTTTTTTTAAAATAAGTTCTTTTGAAATGTTTTGTACAAATACTTATTCTATTACTTGGGGTGTATCCTCTTCCAGAAGGTATTCTGTTTTTATTTCAAATGCTACCTTTCTTACTTTTCTTTGTTTTCTTTGGTGATTTTTAATAGCAGCATGAGATTTGTTTTTCATTTTACTCATCTTTTGCATTGGCTACACTATCTGGATACTTTCTTTGTTCAAATATAGTCTATGCCAAATCTTCCTGATTACTTGCCTGAATTAGTGAAAGTGTATTTACGTCTTCTCCTGGAGGTTTGGAGGAGGTTCCCTTTGTGAACTGGTTGTTACTGGTGTTTATTTTCTTAAGGAGCCTCAGATGCAGTTGTGACTGTTTTGACTGATGGATGCATTCTTACAATTTCACATAATTGTATTATTATAGGAGGGTTTATGCTGACTAGTCCAGGGTGTATCCTTCTTATGTGAGCAGTGAAGTTTATGCTGGATTGTTCTCCGCATACAGACAGCCTGACAGACAGCACAGCTCTATCCCACTCTTGCCCTGGGCTCCCCTCAGCTGGGATCCCACTTCCTCCCCAGTCAGATGAGGGGAACATGAGGGACACTTATTGTCTGAAGACGGTGCTATAGGGAAAAAGACCATGTAGAACTCCTTTTTCTACTTCCTTCTGCACTATTTCGTTTCTCAAGGGACAACCAAACCCCATCAGGTTTCGTCTTATTTTATTATTGTTTAGAGTGGAAATAGCTGTGATCAATCTGTTTCCATGCCTGATAAGAAACAACTGTTTTTCCCTTTGGAAAATTTCCCATCTTGAGAAAAGGCTTTTAATTTGGAGGAGACATTAACAAAGTCACTCAGGATGGCCTTCCAAATTGGCAGATACAAAGAAAATTTTGCAGAATTTTGCCTATAGGTGTCATCTAACACCCTATATCACTTCTTGAGGAATAAGAAAGTATTTGGATTTCATTTTCTAGATCCCTCTGTCATTCTGTTTCAAGATTACCTTCTTCAAAATGAGTAACAATACACTCTTCTTGATCTGTTTTTTGTACACTCTTGGAGAACTGATTTTTTTCAATCTTTTTTTCTCCTTTCTGTTTATCGTGTTAAGTGTTGGGTTGGGAGGTTTGCAATCCTCCTGCTTTGAATCGTGCTATTTTCCCCAAATCCCTCATCAGCTTTCATCCTGTCTTCCAAGTCATCTTTCCTACCTTTGATTTCCATATCTGCATACGAAATATTCAAATACCTCCCTTTAATATGGTTTACTGTCACTAACAATTTACGACCTATTTTGTTTCCTTTTGTTTTGTTTCACAACCTCTCTTCTCTGGACAGCCATCTTTTCTTCCTTATTTATTAAACGTTGACTTGATTATGATCTTTTTCAGCCGAATATTCCCGCTTTAAAATGTTATAATCAACCTCAGTGCCCCGTATCTATTGCTATGTACAAATTAGCCCACACTTAGTGATTTTAAAGTAACATGTTTCTCACAGCTCAGCTGGATGACTGCTGGTTCTCCCTTGAGGCCCCTCACTTAGCTGTAGTCAGAGGAGGAGACCAAAATCATCTGAAGATTTCTTTGCCCATTCAAGTCCAGCTGGGCTGGGAAGAGGTGAACATCCAAGAGTTATAACAGCTGGAGCTCCCTGGGCATCTATCTCTATCCCCAAGTTGTCCTGCCATGGAGTTTCTCCAGCATCGTGGCTTTGAGGGCCAGGCAGTGACAAATCCTGCCCAATTTCAAGAGGACAGTAAATAGACTCCACTTCTTAATTGGGGCATTGCAAAGTTTTTTTTTTTTTTTTTTTTTTTTTGCGGTATGCGGGCCTCTCACTGTTGTGGCCTCTCCCGTTGCGGAGCACAGGCTCCGGATGCGCAGGCTCAGTGGCCATGGCTCACGGGCCCAGCCACTCTGCGGCATGTGGGATCTTCCTGTATCGGGGCATGAACCTGTGTCCCCTGCATCGGCAGGCGGACTCTCAACCACTGCGCCACCAGGGAAGCCCATTGCAAAGTTCTTGAAGATCACATTGGACTGTACCTACTAGTATGGCTATTTTCAAAAGAAACATCAACAATCTGTCAGTCCTCCTTCTGGCTGCAACAGTTCACTTTCCTTCCACATGAAAAATATACCAACCCTTACCCACAAGACCCTCCAAAGCCTTATTCCACAATGGCATCAGACTCAGGCTTTAGATCCAGAATCTCATTATCTAAATTAATTCTAGATGTGATGATACACCTAGGGTGCAGTTTCTCAATCATACTCCTTGAGAATGGTTCTTCTTAACCTGAGGATTTGTGATGGGGAGAGAAAAGCCCCACCATCCTCCTTATGGCCAACATAGAAAAGTGTATCAAGCATAGGATTACCACTATAGACATTCCCACTTGAAGGAGGTATACTGGGGCACACACAGAAGTTCCTGGCCCATAGCACTCCTGAAATCAAGCCTGATTCATGTTGTCAGTTCTTGATTAGAGCTCAACTCTAATGCCTGGAGATGATTCTTTGCTCTGGGACATAGAGAGGGGACATGTCTATGGGACATAGCTCTGCCCTCTGAATTATTGTTCCCTTTTCTAAAAATGTAGCACATGTTCACAACTTCATAGTTTTGTCAGCCTGCTTCCCACCTGTAGAAATAATGGGTCCAGTGCTCTCTTTTTATTTCTTAGTATCCTTATCCCTTTCGGTGTAAGCTAATACAATTCCTTTAACAACTTTCTGATTCATCAATTTATAATTTGCCCTATTAGGTAACAGACACACTCACAACTTTCTTCCAGATAAGCCTACTGTACTGTGGACTCTCTGGGGGATTGCTGTGTGACAAGGAGCTTAAGATTTTCAGAAGACCCGTGTTGAAGAGATAGAATCAGCAAGCCATGTCCTTATGATGTTTAGAAAGATTTTTGTCTATTTGAAAGGGTCTATTAGACAACATCTTAAATAGTTCTATGTTTTTAGCAAAGTGCTTTACTCTCACACCTTTGGCTTCTCCTTTACATCATATGTTCATGGAATTATATTGATTCTGTCTTCTGTCTAGAAGAATTTCAGCACTGTTTACCCACTGGTAGGGCTGGGAATGGGAAACAGTTTTATTTCCAAACTACCAAGTCTTAGGCTCTTTCATATTTATATTCTTTAGATTATTTATCTCCTTTTACATTTTACTATTTTCCCTAAGAAGAAGCCACGTAACACTGTCAACATTATACCCAGAAATCTCCTTAGTTAGGTCAACCAGGACCTTAGGTATGTTGCTGTTTCCATGTTACAGTTGGCAATCGATGCTAAATTTTCTACCACTCTGTAAGAAAGTTCCTCTTTCCTCTAGTCCTACTAATCTTTTGCTCACTTTTCTCTAAGTCTTCCCTAAAGATCTCCTTGGGGATCATTAAGATCCCACTAACCATTTTTAAAAAAACTTTTATTGGAGTATAGTTGATTTAAGATGTTGTATTAGTTTCTGCTGTACAGCAAAGCGAATCAGTTATACATATACATACAGCCACTCTTCTTTAGATTCTTTTCCCATGTAGGTCATTACAGAGTACTGAGTAGAGTTATAGTAGGTCCTTATTTGTTATCTATTTTATATATAGTAGTGTGTATATGGCTCTTTTAACTTTTTCTTGGTCCCTTAGTTCCAAAGTCTCTCAGTCACTTAGTCTCAAAGCCACTGCCACACGTCAGACTGTTAGAACAGCACCTCACTTAATGGTACCAACACGTGTTGCAGTTACCCACTGCTGCATGACAAGTCATCCTATAACTTAGCGGCCTTAAACAACAGCATTCACTTTATTATTGTGTTTCACATTTCGGGGGGTTGATTGTGCTCAGTGGGGCAGTTATCACAGTTCTCCCCCACTGCCTTTCATGTAGGTATAGTCTAGTGTGGCAGGAGCTGGAACCATGTGAAGATCTGCTCTCCCATATGTATGGTGACAGGGCTGCAAGACTCTAACTGCTGGGGACTGGAAGGGTTGGAATACTTGGATGTTTCTATCTCGATGTGGTGTGTCCACTTGGCCTTTTTAGCTTGGAGGCTTCAGGATAGTTGGAATTCTTATACGATGGATCTTTGCTCCAAAGTGAGTTTGCCAAGAGAGACACAGATACAGACAGAGAGGCAGAATCTGTCCACCTCTTCTAATCTAGCTTCAGAAGTCACATATGTCACTTCCACGGTCTTCTACTTGTTGGGCCAGCCTGAAATGCCTGCCAAGACTCAAGGTGAGAATACATTACACTCTGTTTCCTTGATGAGAAGATTCTGGAAGAACATGTGGGACCAGAACTATTGTTGTGGCCATGTTGGGAGAATATAATCCACCACACTGAGTCCTAACTAATATTTCAGGACTTCAATTTGTTTTAGACGTAAAACACTGGGGCACAAGTAGATTGAAAGTGAGAATAGAGATGGTATGGTGAACCCCATCCTGAAAGATAAGGATAAGCTTGAGACCCTCTCAGAAGGGAGTCAGGAACTCTGAGCCAGGGATTACAGCTGTAAAGATTTCAAAAGTTTTTCAAACTTTGCCACTTCCTCTCTTGTTGCCATTGCTGTCAACCCTTGGACTTGACTTCAGGAGAAATAAGGAAGAGTATTAGCAATAGACTGATTCCATACTGCAGCTGTTTATAGAGCTAGATCCTCAAAGGAGAGCATGAGGGGTGTCTGCTCTCTAAGGCAGTGCAAAGAGCAAAATCCTGGGTCTTGCAGCCAAGAATCACAGTGCAGGACTCTGGATGGTCAGGACAGCCATGCAACCATGAAGTGGAGACAAATGGGGCAGGCCCTGGCGTTGTACTATTTAATCTTCACAGCAACCCTGGAAGAAACCTTTCTGTGTCATAGATAAGAACATTGAGGCTCCTGTGTTTGATCAACTTCACACAGCTACGAAGCAGAAAACTAGGACACGAAACCACACAAGTCTGTTCCCAAAGGCTGCAACATTTCACAGCAGTGCACTGGGGCAGGTGTCTGAGAAGACCATGGCCTCTCCACTCTTCAAGGGCACGTTCATCCTCCCTCCCTGGACACAAGAAAGCAGAGACCAATAAAGACTCAGAGAGGCTGGTCTGAGGGCAGGGACATTTGCTCCTTCCTTCACAGAAGCACTTAGAGATTGAGCCAACTCCTTGCCAACTATAAGTTATTCTAAAGGAATGGAAATAGTCCGTCAACGACTTTTGTGCCCCTAACCTCTGCTAAGCACTTCAACTTCCTTATTTAACTTTTCAGAGCATCTATTTAAGGTAGTAGTTATCTAATGCATTTTTCCAGGTGCAGAAGCTAAGACCCAGAAAGGTTGTCATCTTCCAATGTCACGTAAATAGTAAGCGGAAGAGTCAAGAATTTAGCCAAAGTTGACTGGCTGGAAACTTATTTTGGGGTTTCCAAATGTGCATTGAAAGACTGCCCAGGCTGGTTGGGGAGAGATTGAAGGAACTTCTGTTGTCTGGGGAACTACTGGATGGGCCTGGGCCCCTTAAACTCTTCTGCTGTACTAAATGTTGGAGTGTATCATCAAGAGTGAACACAGCTTTTAACCATCCTTAGGAAGCTGAAATCATGCAACATGCCAGATACACTCATCTGAGTTTATTAGCTAGGGATTTGAAATCTCTGTCCAGATTGGTTTTCATCCACATGTTTTAAGACAAATAATTGAAGATAATTATTTAACGTTACATCTGTAAATTGATACATCAAGCTAAGTGCTTAACGCACTTAATAACCATTCTTCGTCACAATGGCTCCGTGACATGGTTTACTGTCCTCAGGCTACAGGTATGAAAACTAAGGACCAGAGATGCTAAGTAACCCCTGGCCTTCTGGGGTTGCACAGCTCATTCCGGAGGAACCAGAATTAAGATGCAAGTTTGCTTAACTCTGAAACCTGTGTTCCTTCTGTCATTCCCCAGTTCCATTGGGAAGAGTCCCCTTCACATACCACTTATACTTAAAGGATAATACATGCTTCCTGGCTTATGCTGTCCTTTTCCTGGAGGATTTTATTCAGAAATTCATTTGTCTTTGCTTCTTGGGGGCTGCTTCCTCCTGACTTATGACTCAAGCTTTTTAGATCATTTGCCCCCCAAACCTCTCATTAGGGAATCCAGGGTGGGGAGAGTTCTAGGTATAGTTAAAAAGGATTTCCCCCCCCCTTCCTATTTTTGCTTTTATTTTTAACTGCACTTTTTTCTGACAGGAACTCTGTTTGTCCTGACTTGCGTCTGATATTATGAGTCACTGGGGAGATATAATATGCTGATTACCGAACCAGGTTATTATTTTTTCTTTTTCTATGACTCATTCTCTTCAAAATCTCTAATTTATGATAAAAGTCAGTAAGATGTAAGCACAGAAAATGTTTTGAGTGGGTTGTCTTAATAGGTTTGGGCCCACTTTGTCTTTTTTAACTCTTGGGCTGAACAATGTAAACCAGCATGCCTCTTAGAAAAAGCTAGAGCCAGCGGTCAGTCATTCTCCCTGTACCAGGGCCAGACAGAATGACCTCTGGGCAGCAATGGAGCTGGATTCAGAGGATGAGTTCAACCCACGGCCCCAGATGAAGGAAGAAGAGAAAGCCTTTAGTGAGATATTATTAATGTTCCTATATATGGGCATCCAAAGCACAAAGAGCAAAAAAAAATTTTTTGATGTACAATGTTTCTAGTAAAGAAAAACTGTAAGCTGTCATCCTCTTAAAATGCCACTGAAAAATGAAGCAAACTCAGATGCAGAATAGGAGCATGGTTCAACATCATTACAGCAAAACTAAGAAAATGTGCTTGGGGATGGAGAGAGATGGGGAGACTTTTCTGGACCACTTTATTACATAAACAAAGAATCAGGCTATTAGGTCAGGACAGGATTTTGAAGGCCTCGCCCAATGCATGGCCATCTTCCGTAGCCCCTTGGACCCATGCAGCCTCTGCCTGGAAGTAAGTCTCCAGTTACTGGGAGCTCACTACGTGCTCAAGTAAACAACCATCAGAAATTCACTAGTAATTGAACACTTACTCTGTGCCCCGATCTCTCCCAGGAATCAAAGATACAAATGTGATATCCATGGCTCTGAGCTGCTTTGGTCTTAGGAGGACAAACTTCTTACCCAGCCCCACCTAAAGTTCCTCTGGCACCCCAGCCTTGCTCTAACCCTTTTCCCTTATTCTGGGCAGTAGCCAGAGCATGAGACTGAGGCAGCTTCTAAGCAGCTATATTTGCCTTTTGTCCCTGGGTTGCTTGTTTGTGTCAGGAGCCATGCCTTGTCAGTGCCACTACCTGGGAATTTTCCAAAAGTCGAGGGAAAATCATCTTTTTCCGAGCTTCCATGGTGCCGTAGCTGGATAGCTCATATCCCTCTTCCAATTTAAGTGGTCTCCTCCTGTTATGGACTGAATTGTATTCCCCCTACCTCCACCCTGACAAATTTGTATGTTGAAACCTTAAACCCCAATGTGATTGTATTTGGACAGAGAGTATTTCAGGAAGTAATAAGGTTAATGAGGTCATAGGAGTGGGGCCGTAACCTGATTGGGCTGGTGTTTTTATAAGAAGAGGAAGAGATACCAGAGATGTGCATACCTTGAGGAAAGGCCGTGTGAATTAGACCTTGAAGGGTAAGTAAGAGTTCACGGATGGAGAAGAGAGAAAAATGTGTCCCAGTGAGAGCAGTGGCCTGTGAGGCAGTGGGGAGGTGTGGGAAAGTGAGGCATGTGTGAGGAAGGGCAAGCGGGCTTGTGTGGTTACAGCTCAGAGTTCTGCCTTAGGAGGGGAAGAGCACCACAGAGGATGTGATTACTACAGATTTACTGGTACAATTAGCAAACTGTTCTCCAGACAGGGAAGGAGCATCTCCTAGGCCCTTTGAGCCCATGTTTCTTCTGAGAAAATATGACTGCAATACATGACAAATGAAAGACATAATGATTTTTTACTAGAAACTTTCCTGGAGTGAGAGAGGGAGGCCTGGGTAAAACACAGCTCCTTGCTCCCCTCTCCTAAGTGTACGCTGGTACCAAAGTGTAAAATGGCACCAAAAAAACAGAGAAATTAAACTTTGCCTTTCATGGATATGCTCTCACTGACAGTTCCACCATCAAATCAAGATGCAGGGAGGAGAGCTATGCAACTTTTTAAGATCCTTCATTGGATAAATAATAGAACATGGATTTAGTCTCAGATCTTTGATTCCAAAGCTGTTCTCCTCAACCATGTTCCCTCCCTCAGATGTTGAATTTTTATAAAGAAATAGAAGCAATTTAATGTATTATGATAACTTATTTTTCTAACCTTAGGAAAGTGTCCAACAATTGCCTAAATTACCTATGGAATAAACAATTCTACTTTGGAACTGTTGACTCTCTCCTCCCTCACCAAACTGAAGTGGATTACTTTAATGGGAAAAATGCAAGTTTACATTTTAAAAAACAATCTACATAAGGTGTTAAGCCAGTACCTTATATACAGTAGTTGCTCAGTAAATGTTGGCTATTACTAATGCGAATAAAAAACTATATTTTCCTAATTATGTATATATATACATATATACACACACACACAGTTAAGAAAATTTTGTTTTTCCTAATATATATGTGTCTGTGTGTGTGTGTGTATATATATATATATATTCACATATAGTAGGTAAATGGGAATTTAAAACAAAGTATTACTCATAAATACACTGATTTAATTTACTCATTTCTTCATTCAGCCAATATTCCCTGAGCATCAATATTCTCTAGACCTTTCAGATCAAAGCTTACATCCTTCAAGAAAGAGTTTACATCTCTAAACTCCAAAAGGAGCTGTGACTCAATCAGCCTTTGTTAGCAAAATAGTATGGCAAGTGGTACAAACTTTGATAACGTCTTCATATGACAATGATTTTGTAAGACTTTCTGTAAAGAGAAGAGAAAGATAATCCCGTCTTTCCTCTCACAGAGTTGGTTGATTTCTTTTAGCTCTTAATTGATCAGAAAAACTTCTTTCAGCATCATCACTCCTTGTCAGTCATGCCGTGAAATTGTTTACTATTGTCAAATGTGGAAAAGCCACCATCATGTTTCTTTTATTTAAAAGCTATACAATTTGGGTTCATTTCAAGTTTTCTTGGCAGTAGCGATTCTTAAAATCTTTGATTAGACAATGTTCATTAACCAGCTTGTCAAAATGTCACAATTGTGTATTATGGGTTTGTTATTTTTGTGGATGTCAGTATTTTCATTCAAATCAGCAAGAATTTAAACAGTTATTTTAATAATTCTATTTCATCTGATTTTCTTCTAAAAAGTGTGAGGTATTTAAATTGTATCTGCTGCATTATCAAGTGTATTCTTGGAAGGGTAGAACTTCTGTTTCAAATTATCTGCTTTTAATTTTATATGTTTGATGATTGGGAGGATTTTCTACAGATTAGCTCCTGGCTCTGTGCATTTTGAGACCTGTTTCTCCACTACTCCCCACACATTGCTGGGTTTATGGAGTAAGTGCATACTGTGAATTAACCTTTGACCCTGCATGTTGGGTCATGGAACTGGGGGAGTCGACACCTGGATGGTAGGACCATTTCTAGACTCCATTCCTACACAAAAATGGTTAGCAGTAACTCAATTGTTCTGGAAGTGAGTGTGAGATATAGATTCATTTCAAGAAACTCAGACTAAGGCCAACTCAAGTTCTTCTTCCCAGTTAGATGCTCAAAATTCCCATGGCCACTCTAACATCACCCAACATGAGGGAAAGTTTGACAGAGAAAATGGAATGGGCAGAGATAGTGGTCTTAATTGATTGTGGTTAAAGAATCTTAACTTTCGCAAATTTTATAAAGCCATATGACTATCTAAGCAAGCTGCCAGGGCCTTCAAGGGCCTTGGGAGGGGCCCAGGCAAAGGAGGATGCTGAAGCTTAAGTTCCATTAAATTCATGGGAAACACATGCCTGGCTCCATGTTTGGAGCCTTTGCAAAGTGAAAGACCAGTTTACATCACTCTGAAAAGCACTGACTAGGATAACGAGAACACAGTCTAAGCCCCAGACCATGACCCAGGACCTAGATTCTTCTATATAAATAGGCACATCTCTTGTGATCATGAAGCCTGTCAGGACCTGGACATAAAAGTCATCTCTCTTTCCATGTACTTTTTGGCACCAACTGTCGATTTATAGCTGTGGTCATTTAAATGGTTCTGGGTAAAGAATTACAACTTTGTACTCTAAATCAACCTGCCAGGATGTAGGTAAATCCTCACCTATAGTTCCTCAATGTTGTAATCTGATCAAAAGCAAAGACTTGAAGAAATCATGACCCCAAAGTGGCCCAAGCTGACGGTAAAACAACCAGATATCAGTAGGAAAGAGTGAATTGGGCTCTAACTATATGAGGGTCTGAATGGCTGGAAAAGGGGGAAAACGTGCCTCATGGATGTGCAGAGTCTCAGCTGAATGCTCCAAGGAATCGTTCCCCTGAGGGTTCTGCTCTCCTAGTTTCCTTGGAGATCCGTCCTCCACACTCCTACAACCGGGGTGGTTTTCAAGAAAAGAAAATATGACCATTTCACTCCTTTCCCTTAAAACTAGCAATAGTTCCAATGCATGTTAGAATAAAGTCCCAAGAATTCAGCAGACATGCAGAGTCTTCATTACCTAGCCTTTGTCTGACAACAGTATTATCTCACATTGCAGTCACCATCACCTCTATACCTGTGGTAGTCAGGGGTCTCCAGAGAAACAGATCCAAAAGACTATCTATATCTATATCATGTATGTTCTTCCTATCTATCTATCTATCTATCTATCTATCTATCTATCTATCTGGATTTAAATTAACCATCACAATACCCTTCCTAGGTTGATTGCTAATGCCTATTTTTATTTTTGTCCATATCATATTGCTCTGGGTGTTGAGTCTAATTAGGGAGTCTGTTAAGTTTCTTTAAGATTCTATTAGTCAGTGTCTAGTAACCAACCACTTTAGGTGTTTCACAGGGAGAATTTAATACAGAGAAGGTGTTATAAGGACAGAGAGAACAGAAGAGAAAATAAAAGGGGTGAAACAGTAAAAGGAAAAAATGGTATTACCCAGAGCTCAGAATATGCTGACACCCTTACGCAGCAGTCTACAGGACTATACCTGCTACCAAGCTTTTGGAGACACTATCACAGCCAATCCTGACTCTATTTGAGGGGCACTGCTTGGGCCAGGGCTGGAGCTACAAATAGGTACTACTTCTGCTCAGGCCACTGAAGTCTGCAACCCCCTTATGCTCACGGCCAACTACATCCATCAACTTCTACACTGTCAGAGGCACAAACCTCAGCTTCTCTCCCCTGTCTAGAGATCCCCAACCAGCACTTGCTATCAGCAAGGGAGCTTGGAAATACAGTTTGCAAGCTCCCGGCTTAAGCATACAGGCAAATGTGTCTTCTACCTTGGAGGGTCTCTGGGAGCTTCTGATCTGGAGGATTTTACTGTTGTCTTCACATGTCTCTTTTCAGCCTCTTTGTCAAAGCAGCAGTAAAAGTTTAAATAAGTTAATCTGTTGCCAAGCAACTCACTTTTGTCTCAGCACACTTCTCATTGCCGGTGGTTGCATTTTTCTATTTCTTCAGTGACAAGGCACTGGCAGGTTTTAAAGAATTATACATACACCTACGATACCCAGAGGTTTAATATTTTTTTACTTTTCTAAAAAAGTGCTGATTTTTATTACTTTAGATAGAGGTCTCTCTGAAGCTGAAGAGTGAAGTTATGTTGCTTTTCAAAATCTCGTGTACTTTCAAGAGACATTGGCTGCATCATATATATTTACAGGCTTTTCACTTCCTTGTTTTAAAAATGAAGTAGATTTAGTGCCTTAAAGAAAGCCATGGATCTTTCCATCTTATCTTCTTTTTTTGGTGTTCTTCTGTTGAGCATTAATCATATTCCAGATTTACCATTGTTTCTTGAGGAAAAAGAATGTTCAAAAGAAACTAGCTGCTGAAGCAGAGATTTTGGACACTACCATTCAGCTGTTATTTGGTCTTTCAATTTTAAAAGTTTCAGTTTATTCTTCACTAGGAGAACTCTATATATACACACACATACTTATAAATGTGCATTTTTTTTCCACATCTACCTTCTACCTGTATTAGTGGAAGGGAAGAGAGGGACATTTGTAGAGTACCCTGTTGTTGGTAGGTGCTGTTCTCTATTTCAGCCCTGTGTGTGTAGTTCATGGTTTCCCCTTAGGTCTTATTGTGCCCATTTTACAGACGAAGAAGCAGGATCAGAGAAACTGAGTAACTTGCCCGAGTCACACCTGTCATTGTCAGAGAAGGAATGAAGCCCAGGCGTGTTGGTGTAGAGGTTTGAGACTCTGTCACTGTTCTGTGATGGTCTTCTAGGGTGTCCCGGGTGCATGTTTCATGCTTAGAATCATGGTGAAGTTGATGAACCCGAAGAATCCTTTTAAAATCTGAGTTTCTAAAGTTTCTCTTTCAGTTTTGTTTAAGGTTTTCTTTTTCTCACTGTGATCCTAACCGAAATACTTTCACATACCCAATTACATAATAACAAAAGTCTCCAGGAAAGAGAGGATGGTGCCATGAACAATCAGTCAAGAATTCTTATCCTAGCTACAGAATCTGTCACACCAGCAGTTTCAACCTGGGTCTACTTTATGAGCACATTTTAAAGACATGGTATTGAGCTATGGCAGCAGCAGGTAATTCCCTTTGGTTGTCCTACCAATGAGATATTTTGACCAAAAATTCTAGAAGGTAAAAGACACTGCACCATTCTGTTGCCTTTAATATCCACAGACTCAGCTAAAAAATGACTTTATCTTTAGCTCTAGCCTATCTCTTATTTGTGTTTTTGGCTTTGCTGCCACAACTGCACATTTTGAGAGCAATAGTTAAAATAGGAGTAAGTATTTCCTTCTGTTTTTTACTTAATGGGCTGACCAAGACTTAGGAGACAGGGAAAGCAAGACCATCTTTTGGTCAAGTATATTCGGATTCTCCAACCAAAAGTATCAACCTTGCTGCCTGTTGTCACCTAGTGCCTACCCCCCACACACCAGTGGAACCAGGGTTTATTGTGTCTTAAAGTATTGTTCTTTATGTTATATTTGTTTCAATATATTAAAATGCCAGCATCCTAGGAGATGTAAAAATGTAGCTATCAGCCAGTTGAACTTTGAGTGGGAAGTTGGGGAATTGTTTTATATGGAGATGGTGTAAGAAGAAAAGGTCATTGTCAAGGTGAATCAAAGTATACTTTAAGTCCAACTCTAAGATTCAAAATCCCTCCTCTTAGACCTGACGCCATCTTTATCTCTAATTCATAACCTTTGAAATGCAGAAGTCTGAAATAGGTTCTGCAAAAACAAAAGGCATCAGATGAGTGCATGTTGGAAAGAAGAGAAAAACTACTATGAAGAAGGTAAGGTCCACACAGTTATAGAAACACCTTCCCTTCTGCCCTGTTCCTGGGATTTGGGGAAGTTAATCTGAAGAGTTTTCATCTATCCTAAATTACCTTAGATTTGATCATTGTATTCATTATATCATGAAACATTTGAAGGTGCATTATTAAAATGTATTAGCATCTGTGTTCATCAGTGATATTGGCCTGTAGTTTTCTTTCTTTGTGACGTCTTTGTCTGGTTTTGGTATCAGGGTGGTGATGGCCTCATAGAATGAGTTTGGGAGTGTTCCTCCCTCTGCTATACTTTGGAAGAGTTTGAGAATGATAGGTGTTAGCTCTTCTCTAAATGTTTTATAGAATTCACCTGTGAAGCCAGCTGGTCCTGGGCTTTTGTTTGTTGGAAGATTTTTAAACACAGTCTGAATTTCAGTGCATGTGATTGGTCTGTTTATATTTTCTATTTCTTCCTGGTTCAGTCTTGGAAGGTTGTGCTTTTCTAAGAACTTATCCATTTCTTTGTGGTTGTCCATTTTATCGGCATATAATTGCTTGTACTAATCTCTCATGATCTTTTGTATTTCTACAGTGTCAGCTGTTACTTCTTTTTCATTTCTAATTCTATTGATTTGAGCCTTCTCCCTTTTTTTCTTGATGAGTCTGGCATAGATGTAAAAATCTTCAACAAAATACTAGCAAACAGAATCCAACAGCACATTAAAAGGATCATACACCATGATCAAGTGGGGCTTATCCCAGGAATGCAAGGATTCTTCAATATATGCAAATCAATCAATATGATAAAATATATTAACAAACTGAAGGAAAAAAAACCATACGATCATCTCAATAGATGCAGAAAAAGCTTTCAACAAAATTCAACACCTATTTATGAAAAAAACCCTCCAGAAAGTAGGCATAGAGGGAACTTACCTCAACATAATAAAGGCCATATATGACAAACCCACAGCCAACATCATTTTCAATGGTGAAAAACTGAAACCATTTCCTCTAAGATCAGGAAGAAGACAAGGTTGTCCACTCTCACCACTATTATTCAATATAGTTTTGGAAGTTTTAGCCATAGCAATCAGAGAAGAAAAAGAAATAAAAGGAATCCAAATCAGAAAAGAAGAAGTAAAGCTGTCACTGTTTGCAGATGACATGATACTATACATAGAGAATCCTAACGATGCTACCAGAAAACTACTAGAACTAATCAATGAATTTGGTAACATAGCAGGATACAAAATTAATGCACAGCAATCTCTTGCATTCCTATACACTAATGATGAAAAATCTGAAAGATAAATTAAGGAAACACTCCCATTTACTGTTGCAACAAAAAGAATAAAATACCTAGGAATAAACCTACTTAAGGAGACAAAAGACCTGTATGCAGAAAACTATAAGACACCTATGAAAGAAATTAAAAATGATACAGACAGATGGAGAGATATACCATGTTCTTGGAGTGAAGAATCAACATTGTGAAAATGACTATACTACCCAAAGCAATCTACAGATTCAATGCAATCCCTATCAAACTACCAATGGTATTTTTCACAGAACTAGAACAAAATATTTCACAATTTGTATGGAAACACAAAAGACCCCAAAGAGCCAAAGCAATCTTGAGAAAGAAAAACGGAGCTGGAGGAATCAGGCTCTGGACTTCAGACTATACTACAAAGCTATAGTGATCAAGACAGTATGGTACTGGCACAAAAACAGACATATAGATCAATGGAAGAGGATAGAAAGCCCAGAGATAAACCCATGCACATATGGTCACCTTATTTTTGATAAAGGAGGCAAGAATATACAATGGAGAAAAGACAGCCTCTTTAATAAGTGGTGCTGGGAAAACTGGACAGCTACATGTAAAAGAGTGAAATTAGAACACTCCCTAACACCATACACAAAAATAATTCAAAATGGATTAAAGACCTAAATGTAAGGCCAGACACCATAAAACTCTTAGAGAAAAACATAGGCAGAACACTCTATGACATAAATCACAGAAAGATCTTTTTTGACCCACCTCCTAGAGAAATGGAAATAAAAACAAAAATAAACAAATGGGACCTAATGAAACTTAAAAGCTTTTGAACAGCAAAGGAAAACATAAACAAGATGAAAAGACAACCCTCAGAATGGGAGAAAACATTTGCAAATGAAGCCACTGACAAAGGATTATCTCCAAAATTTACAAGCAGCTCATGCAGCTCAATATCAAAAAAACCAAACAACCCAATCCAAAAATGGACAGAAGACCTAAATAGGAATTTCTCCAAAGAATATATACATATTGCCAACAAACACATGAAAGGATGCTCAACATCACAAATCATTAGAGAAATGCAAATCAAAACTACAATGAGGTATCACCTCACACCAGTCAGAATGGCCATCATCAAAAATTCTACAAACAGGGTTTTCCTGGTGGTGCAGTGGTTAAGAATCCACCTGCCAATGCAGGGGACATGGGTTCGAGCCCCAGGCTGGGAAGATACCACATGCCATGGAGCAACTAAGCCTGTGCGCCACAACTACTGAAGCCCATGCACCTAGAGCCCATGCTCCACAACAAAAGAAGCCACCACAATGAGAAGCCTGTGTATCACAATGAACAGTAGCCCCCACTCACTGCAACCAGAGAAAGCTCGCGTGCAGCAACGAAGACCCAATGCAGCCAAATAAATAAATTTTTAAAAAGAAAATTCTACAAACAACAAATGCTGGAGAGGGTGTGGAGAAAAGGGAACCCTCTTGCACTGTTGGTGGGAACGTAAATTGATACAGCCACTATGGAGAACAGTATGGAGGTTCCTTAAAAAACTAAAAATAGAACTACCATACGACCCAGCAATCCCACTACTGAGCATATACCCTGAGAAAACCATAACTCAAAAAGAGTCATGTACCACAATGTTCATTGCAGCTCTATTTACAATAGCCAGGACATGGAAGCAACCTAAGTGTCCATCGACAGATGAATGGATAAAGAAGATGTGGCACATATATACAATGGAATATTACTCAGCCATAAAAAGAAACAAAACTGAGTTATTTGTAGTGAGGTGGATGGAACTAATTCTGTCATACAGAGTGAAGTAAGTCAGAAAGAGAAAAACATATACCATATGCTAACACATATAAGTGGAATCTGAAAAAAAAAAAGGTTCTGAAGAACATAGGGGCAGCACAGGAATAAAGACACAGATGTAGAGAATGGACTTGAGGACATGGGGAGGGGGAAGGGTAAGCTGGGACGAAGTGAGAGAGTAGCATGGACATATATACACTACCAAATGTAAAACAGATAGCTAGTGGGAAGCAGCCACATAGCACAGGGAGATCAGCTCGGTGCTTTGTGACCACCTAGAGGAGTGGGATAGGGAGGGTGGGAGGGAGATGCAAGAGGCAGGAGATATGGGGATGTATGTATATGTAGAGCTGACTCACTTTGTTATAAAGCAGAAACTAACACACCATTGTAAAGCAATTATACTCCAATAAAGATGTTAAAAAAAAAAGTATTAGCATCTTTTTTTTTTTTTTTTTTTTTTTTTTTTGCGGTATGCAGGCCTCTCACTGTTGTGGCCTCTCCCATTGCGGAGCACAGGCTCCGGACGCGCAGGCTCAGCGGCCATGGCTCACGGGCCTAGCCACTCCACGGCATGTGGGATCTTCCCGGACACGAACCCGTGTCCCCTGCATCGGCAGGTGGACTCTCAACCACTGTGCCACCAGGGAAGCCCAAGTATTAGCATCTTTCATGATAATTATTCACTTAATTCTCCCAGCAGCCCCTCTCCTTCTAGGCTGTGAAGTTTGTTAAAGGGAGAGAGGGAGTCCCATTGTTTCTTCCTCTTTTAGCTCCCTACTGTCCCCAAAGCACCCAGCACAGGCAGGCATCTTATTGGCAGTTTTAGAAGAAGCTATGAATGCCCTCTTCCTCCTTATTTTCTCTTCAGATCTGCCTACCTACAGAGAGGAGAGACTTTTAGGGATCAGCTGTGTCCTCGCAAAAAGAGGCCTGTCACAGACAGTAACTGGGTGAGTAAATCTGTCCAATTCCAGGAGTCAGTACAGGACGTTCACTGTTGCAAAAAATCTAAACTATATCCTCCAACTTGGCCTTTCTCACTGTATTTTGATTTTCCCTGGGTCCTGTGGCTAGCTCCCAGTTGCTTCACAACTTTGTCAAAGAGACAGTTAACTATTGACTTCTTCAACTCTGAAGTGCCAACTAGGGGCCCATCATGTATGTATGTATGTATGTATGTGTGTATGTGTGTGTGTATGTATGTATGTATGTATGTATGTATGTATGTATGTGTGTATGTATGTATGTATGTGTGTGTATGTATGTATGTGTGTATGTGTGTATGTGTGTATGTGTGTATGTGTGTATGTGTGTGTGTAGTACTGATTACATACATTCACTCATTTAATGCTTGTAAAATTTCCGGGGGGGAGATGATACTTCAAGGAATTAAGGAAAAAGAAACTTGCTAGAGTTAAACAGCTAATTAGTGGCCCAGCTGAGAGTCAAATTCAGGGCTACTTGACTCCAAATTTCCTGATATTTGTACCACCATCCAAGACCTTTGTAATCATTGCTTTTGTCCCACTTCCATCTCTTGACATGTGTTTCTTGGTGGACATAGACACCTACCCCAGGTGTGATAGAAGAAAGTCTCCTTTGTGGTTCAGTTCTAGATACTGCCTCTTGACAGTGTTCTTTCCACTGCACCACTGGGCAGGGTCTGCAAAGGAGCAACAGGCCTCCAAGTTCTCCTGCAGCTTGTTCATCCTGTGAGTCATCTAAGATCACCTTTTTACTTCTCTTCATGACCAAGGACCTGTTTACACCACAGTGTTTCTTTCTCCTGTGAGAAGAAGCAGATTCTGACAACAAAGAAACCCTTGCCAGGAGTGGAGTGATCTCTTGTGTAGTCCATTGCTGTGACCAAGGTTGTATGTTTCCATCCACTCGTTTATTTATTCACTCCTTTTTAAAAGACACACTGAGCCTATTTAATAGAAGACGTTCTAGAGGTGCAAACTTAAAATAATAACACGTTATGGACTAAATGTTTGTGCCCCCCAACCCCCATGAGTTTGTATGTTGAAATCCTAACCCCCTATCAGGAGTTGGGGCCTTGCAGAGGTAACTAAGTCATAAGGGTGGGGCCCTCATGAATGAGGTAAGCGCTCTTATAAGAGGAACCCCAGAAAGCTCTTTTGCCCTTTTCCTGCCACGTGAGGACTCAAGGAGAAATCGGATGTGTACAGTCAGGAAGAGAGCGCTTCTCACCAGAACACATGTCTGCTGGCACCCTGATGTCGAAGTTCCAGCCTCCAGAACTGTAAGAAATAAATTACTGTTGTTCATAAGCCACCCAGTCTATGGTACTTTGTTACAGCAGCCAGAACTAAGCAAATAACTTTCACAATTGTCTCTATTCATTTTCTTTAAATTAAGGTAGAATCTGAGCATAATTTCCAGATCGCCTGAGAAAACCAACCTGTCAAGGACAGATAAGATTCTTGATAACTTTTTCATGAAAATGGTTAGGGGGCAGAGTTAGGGTTCAGGGTCACTGTCCCTCTCTCGGTTAGAAAGGCAAGTCATTGCACTTGGTTGGAGTGATACTGTGCTCCCTCCCTTTGATGGACGATACCCTCCAAAGCTGATTACACTCTATAATAGCAAAAACAATCTGTGGATTATAAGAATCTAGAGCAGGAGGAATCATCCTGGTTTCTGCCTGATGAGACGTTCACCAGCCATGTGGAACCACTTTTGGTTGCTCAATCACTGTAGCTCTGAAATACTTTAAAATTCTGAGCCATGTGTTGCCACATACTAAACACAGATTCAGCAAACCATCCGCTGCGGCATTCTCGTGGAATCACAGTTGAAGGGTTGTCAGAGGTTCTGAATTTGCATACCAGAAACAGCAACACTTCATCAGGGCTTTGAGAAGGTCCCCGGGGAAGCGGAGGCATTCCTGCTTTCCTTCCTTCCCTTCTATGTAAGTTCCCAAACACTTATTTCAGACACCTGGATAATAGGTTATGATAGGTGAGTTTCTTCCACATTGCATTTAATGAGGATCACATTAAATTCTCTTGTTGGAAGAGCTTGAGAAGAGGGAGAGAACCAAAGTGAATCAGAACTGTGAGGGCAGACAGTCCGTGGGGATGGTCCCCATTCAGACTGAGAATGATCATTGCTTGTTGGTGCAAGGAAGCAGTCACACATGCTAAAGAGTGTTTCCTTATGCTGCTGTGTGTATTTAAGGCTGTGCCAGTCCTAACATAGATGCTTTAAAAAAATTTATCCTTTTCCACCAGCAGTCCCACTCCTAAAATAATGTTCCCACCTATATTTGCTCAGCTAGTTTCTTCTCATCCTTGATATTCGGCTCAAATATTACCTCAGGGAACTTCATTCATTCCACATCACATGTCCCTCCCTTGTGTATACCTTACATATACCTTATGTGTACACCATATGTATACCACTCTCAGATGGAACTGTAACTGCCCTACTAGGTACCAACTCCTTGAAGGAATGGCCCTAATTGATTTCTGTGACCCCAGGAGCCAGCATGGCATCTGGAAAAGAGTACTCACCCAGAAATCATTAATTGAATAAATTAGTGGATGAATAAATGATCACAATTGAAAAGTTATTAGTTATGTACATATTTCTGGTGAATGGTATGAATCCATAATAGTTTTGTCCAACTTATTCAAATTTTCCAGAATCACAATGTCTAGGATTTTCCAAATCCTCATGAAATGAAGGGTCAGGAGCATGAACTGCATTTCAAATAGTGGATCGAATCATCTCATCCTCACCTGCTTAATAGAATTAAGTTGTGAATAAATTTCTTCTCAGTTTTGATACTATGTACCTGGGATTTTAAAATTATTTTGAAATATAATATATATAAAGGAATATACATAATGTTTATGTACAATTTAAGGGATAATATCTGTATAAAAGAATAATAATAAAAACCCTCATGAACCTCCTACCTCGCTTAGGAAATAATGGACTATGGTCTTTGCCAACCTGGAAATGAAATGTGAACATATGACTATGTCTTATATAAGCACAATTTGTGAAAACTCTATATTGTGTTTAGTAAACATGATTAACATTAGCAAAGCATATATTCATTTACGATTAAGACCTGAGGAGTCAATTTAATGCTCTTGTAATCTCTGTGATACCTATTGTATTTCATGCGGTATCTCCTTGCTTTCCTGGTGTTGGATTACTCGCAGTTTTTTTGTGTGTGTGTGTACATGTGCATGTTTTAATCACCAGTCCAGCATTTTCCCTGAACTGTATACTGCATATATCTAATTATCTGATAGACATCTGTATCTGTACTTGCAACAGGTCCTCAAACTCAACATTACTAAAACTACATTGCTTAAATTCTCTCAGTACCTCCCATGACCTAATCCTTCTCTCTTTCTTAGTCTGGTCATTAACTCTCCCACACCATACATTTGGTGTTATCATGAGTTTTTTCTTCTCTTTTAAAACTGCACTGTGTCATGAAACCCTCATAAACAACTTTTCTATTCATGGCTTCTTTCATTCTAAGGTATCTTGCACAAAATTTCCGGATTTTTTTTAAAACAAATCTCTCATCAATCACTCCTCTGTTTAAACAATAAGCAGACAAATACTTTGATGCATCTCTGTGGCCTGTGATCTGGAGAGACCAAGATTCTATGGTGTTAACTCAGGAGCCATCAGAAGGAAAACCCAGTGAGCAAAGGTGTGGTTTCCTAATCCCAGACTCCAGGGTCGCCTGAGACCCATAGAATGTTTACTTGGGCCCAGCTACTACAGAAAGCAGAGGCAGAGATACTCTTCTGCATGGGAAGGAGGGGCAATGGCTGGTGAGAACCTTGGACTTAAGGAGAACAGGTCACTGGGCTACCCTCGCCCCATTTCAATGGGGCACACACTTGTCAATACATTGCTCCTCTTATTCTAGAAAATCTAGTCTCAGTCTTATACAAAACATCCAGAACCTTCTCCTCTCTCAAATTTAGCAAAGGCCTATTCATTTTGCGTGCTTGATGCAATTTAAAGGTACTGAAGAGACTCTGCAAAGAAGTCAAAGTATTTCCCCTGAGGGGCTTTGGGTAAATGAATTTTTATTTATAATTAAATGATTGAACTGTGACTGTCCCAATCAATCTGACTGTTCCCCAATTACAGATTAAAATACCTGTAATGGCCCCTTGGATTTCTAGAAGGTTCTATAGGTTACTAGGAGGTTTCACGTGCACCAGCTATATATATGTCTCTAAGGAAAGAAGGACTCAGATGATTATTTCTGTTTAGTAAAGTTTCCAAAAGAAAATGGAGGCTTCCATCAGGTAAATATTTTGGCCAGTGCTACTTTGCTAGCATCCAAGACAGACCAGTTGAGAAGCCGGGTACCTTAAAGTTCCGAGGCTCTTGAGTGGATCTACTCTTTGCCACCTGGTATTCACACTATGATTTTTGTTTCTTTTTGCTAACACAGTGGATCCTGTTGTTCAGGCTTGCATTTTATTCAAGACAGAATTGTTTATTAGGAAGTGTGAGGGTTGGTAAAAACATGGATTAAAGTCACACTCTTGTTACATATTTGCTATGTGACATTTGATGATTTATTTAACATCCCTGAACTTCAATGTTCTCACATGTAAAAGAGAGATGCTACGATCTGCATCCCGGGGCTGTGTTGAGCATCACACAGGACTCTACGGTAACAGGTGGCAACACCATGTGTATTATACGTACCAGTTGCTGTCCCTGTGAGGGCCACTCCCCAACGGTGGACACATAAGTGGTCATCACTCAGCTTGTCCCTGACTTCCAGGCTCCCGCTTTCCATTTGGGTCACATCCAGTGGAAGTCAGTGCCTTGAAAGGGGATTCCATGTGATAGCACCTCTGGGTCTGCCATATTTAGATGGTACACAATTAAACTTAAGCCTTATTGAGGGACTATTTTGCTCAGTAGATGTAATTAGAAGCCAACTCTGAATAGTGTTATAATTATAAATACAACTTAGTTTGACTCAACAAATATTCACTGAACACCAGATTTTATGTATATAAAGATTTAATAAGGGAAAAATTTCTTTAGTCAGGAAGATAAGCACGTAAATAATATCTTAGTGTGATAAATAAGAAATGTACATACAAAGGGCTATGAGGGCACAGAGGAGAACAGCATAAGCAGCTCTCCTTCATCAGTGGATGGGTTTAGGGAAGTCACATGGAAGACACAGCATCGGACTAAGACCCTGGAAGAAGAGACCATGTTGCCCTCGTAGAAAAGTGGGAAAAAACAAAACAAAACATTATGGGCAAAGAGAACAACACCTAAAATATCAACCAAGGTGTTCTGACCGGTTCTGGTTGCCACTCCTTACTCCCCATTTCACCCTGGGGAAATTACTAGACCTATCCTTCAGTTTCCTTATTTGGAAACCGATTCTAATAATATCTACCAAAAAGGTCTTGACACAGATGAAATGATATCGTGGAATTTCACTAATAGAATGCTAGGTATACAGGAGATATTCCGTAAATTTCAGACTTATCAATGGAACACAAAGAACTTGATGAGGGCAGCATAGTTGGGCATCTTAATGAAGGTCCCGGAGGTTAACATCCCTGGGAAACCAACAGTGTGGGTGCTTGGCTAAATGTGGACGCCTGTGAGAGTGCAGCTCCAGCCAGGTTTTGCAGTTGTGCGTTTGCTTCTCATTAAGCCCATCAACCTGAATTATTGGGGTACACATGTCCCCTCTCCCCCAGAGGACTATTCCCTGTGCTTGACACAGGATTGTCGGGTTTCTCAGAGCTGACTCCTGGATTCGACTGGTGGGACAGTCACGACTGTCTCAGCAAACACATCGGCTGTGACAGCATTGGTGGTGCCGGCCCTACAGGCGCACAGTTGGGAAAGCTCTCCAGTGAATGACCATCTACCTGGGTTAGTGTTTCACGTGACTGAGGTTATATCAGTGAAGCCAAAGTCCCAGATGAATGGATTATGCACAACTGTTTCCAAATACACTTTGTCCAAACTTCCATCTTGGGCTCACCCCTCCGCCAACCGACCTCCATCCTCTGTACCCAGCACACGACGGTACCCCTGACCTCCACAAATAATCATTCAGGAGACAACAGGTGAAAAAAACACCTCCCACCAGGTACCTGATGGAAAACCAGCGAACTGCTCGTGTTCCCTGTGCAGTTAGCTTTATTTTTAAGTTCTCCTGGGCAGTAAGAGGACCACAGCGCAAACTTCCCAAATTCATGGTATGAAGGTACCGTTAATAGTGCTGCCTTCAGATGACTGCGCTGTGGACTGACCCTCGGGCTTGTGGTTTTATTTTTTAACTCCAAGTTCAGGAGGTTGGGAGCAATAAGGTTAGCCACCTGAAATAACAACATTCGCCTAATCTAGAATGACCTATTTCCCCAGCGAAGATTGCTTTCTGTGTTATTTTTATTTTTCAAGGGAGTTAACATTCAACGGGCACATGAACCCGGGTTCTTCTTCCTGAATAGGTCTGTCTGTTTCGGCGTGTCCCTCCACCCGGCCGCTGAGCCCCGCGTTCCTCGGGATTCAGGAAGCTCTAACTATTAATGAGGGCCGAAGATCCAAGCGCTTGGCGACTCCTTCCCCACCACGCGCTCCATTAAACACAATTTCCTAAGGCATTTTACAACTTAGAAGGGCTTATCGGGAAAAGTGCAGCATCGTTACAATCGTGCAGGATGATAGTTTTGAAAATGTCATTTACGCACAAGGAATTGGTGGCCTGATGGGTGTCAAGCCGGGGGTTAATACAAAGCAGCTCAGAAGATTTGTAGAACTGAGTGGTGCTCTAAGTGTGGTCTCGTTGTCAGCATCGTCTGCATTTCCTGGGAAGTGTGTTAGAAATGCAAGTTGCTGGGCCCTGCCCCAAATCTGCTGAGTCAGAAACTCATCAGCAACTCGTCAGATGGGCTGGAGCCCTGCCATCTGGTGACTTGACAACCACTGGGGTGGACCTTATCTTCCTCCCTTGTGGAACCATCCTAATCAGTGTTAGATAGACGCAAGTGTCCTACGGGGAGTTTAGGACTGGGGCTCAGACAGTCCTGGCTTCTATGCCCAGTTCCGCCATTGGTTGGATACTTATCTCAGGCATCTTTTGTGGTATATCTCGGCCTCACTTTCCTCATTTGTAAAAAGGTAATAGTAATATAATTTGCTCTGTTTAACTCCTTGAGTTTATTATTATGGTGTTAGTAACAAATAATACATTTAAAATAAAGTAATTTTTTGAAGTATAGTTGATGTACAATGTTGTGTTAGTTTCTGGCGTACAGCAAAGTGATTCAGTTTTATATATATATTCGTTTCCATATCCTTTGCCATTATGGTTTATTACAGGCTGTTGAACATAGTTCCCTGTGCTATACAGTAGGACCTTGTTGTTTATCTATAAATTTTATTTAAGTAATAGAATAAATATTGGTAAAGGGTTTTGAAACTTTGAGAGCGCCTCACATAGTGTTAATACCTTAATGCAAAGATTTCCTAGTTACGGGTCTCACAGGCTATGTGGGGATATCTGAAATCCAGGACAGTTTAAGCACAGCGCAATATTCTTACGTCCTATCAATGGCACAACAAAAAGTATTCATTTCAAGTGCTTATTCGATGGACACAAGAAGGGGGTGTTTCGGTGTTCCTGAGGAGACTTGAAAGATGAAATAAGCACGTGCTTCCTGGAGGCAAGAGAGAGCAAGGCGTGCTCACTAACGGCAGAGCTGACGGTGCCTAGAGCGGAGAGCGTGCATGCGTGTGTATAAATGCCTGCGTGTGCGCGTGAGAGAGAGAGAGAGAACAGGAGATAAAGAGAGGGGTGGGGGAGGAGGGAGGGAAAAGGAGACAGAGAGAGACAAAGACACAGAGAGATAAAGACTTAGAGAAACTGAGAGAGAGACAGAGAGATTGACAGAGAGGGAAAGCGATCCGAAGGAAGAGGCGGGGGAGGATAAAGTAAGAAGGCAGAGACGTTTTCATGGCATCTTACAGGTTCCGTGCCACTCTCGGCAGCGGTCCCTCTTTGTACCTACCGGTAGGATTACGTGTTTACAAAATGCCACGGGAGGAAACTGAGGCCCAGAGGACGGAGTTACCTCTATCATGGGTTCTGGCATGAGAAGAAGCTAAAGCAGAAATCCAAGCGATGGCCACGGGACTCAGGACCAGCACGGAGCACTTAATGCCCTAGCCAGGTCGTGAGCACTGCCCATCAACATCTGTGCCACCTGAGCCAGGATGGGTCAGGGCACTGGCGGTGGCAGCAGGACCGGCCCAGGCCAGTTTTGCCCGCACGCGCACATTCGCACCAGTCCGGGTGCTTGCAGTTCTCGTTCACACGAGAAGTCCGGGAGAATTTTTATTTTTGCCTCCCGCCTGCCCATCTCCATGTGTTCATATTGAAACAGTAATATAACAGTGAAACTACTTAAATAAAAAATCCTCTGTATTCCCATCACCTTCAATAGATACTATTTTTGCACAATTTCCTTTTATCTCTTTCCCACAACTGTTTTTCCCGCTGCGGTGATCATAGCACATACGTCATTTTGTCCCTTGCTTTTTCCTGTATTACTGCAGGCTAAACAAAGTTACTTGTTGCTGTGGTGTTTCCACAATGTTCATTTCAATAGCTACATAATATTTTATTCAGGGAACACACCGTAAATTATTGAACCGTTGCTCTGTTGTTTTCTTAGTTAAGTTCCCATTTCCTTAGGAAATTAAGAGATTTAAAAAAATTTAAATGAAAGGTTTCAATGTATACATGGTGTATTCTCTTCCTCAAGGTGAAATACCTCCAGTACTTTCCCTCTGGTGAAATGCTCAACCTCTTTGAAGAATATGAGGATAGTTTGCCATTTCCATTTCTTTGGGTACTTGACTCATTTATTTCCTCTTACAGTTTGATAGATTTTGGAAGGTAAGTCCACCATTTTCAACAGGAACCTCATGGTTATCTTAAGACATTCCTCAAACATTCCGGATACTGTGATCTTCTATTTATATCCATCTAGTCAAACACACCAACACTGGGCTCCCTTTTATGGATTTCTGTACGCTTTGGCTCTTCTCCAGCTCATTCTCGGTTCCCATTCTTCACTAGTTTAGTCCTGGGGGGCAGCACAGGGTCTGACATTCCTCCTTTAAAAAAAAGAAAAGAAACTTGCTTCTTGTGATTTGTTTCTAAGCCAACCATGAAATGAGTTAGATTGCCAGAGCTTTCCTTCTCTCTTCCTCGCTAAGCTTTTTCCCTTCTTGCTGAAATAATTGTCCAGATCATCCCTTTCTCCTTAGTACTTGATTTCATCCATCATATAAGTGTGCGTCCCAGCAATGTTCTCTTCTGCTCTCATTAACGGGTTTGGGGACACTAGGAGCTTCTGGCAGGAAAGAGCACAGCAGACCAGTGAGGACGGAAGGTAGTTATGTGCCCTACGTTGGAGGCTGCCTTCCTTATTTTGGCCGCTATTAAATGAGCTTATTGACAACACTCAGTTTAACCCTCTTTTAAAGATACACATGCATACCTTAAGTGCAATACCCTCACCTCTAGCTTCATCTAATTTTACTGTCAATATTACCTTTTAAAGGTCTGGATTTAACATCTTCTAATTGGATATTTTATAGGCTTCTGTAACTTGCTTTTTGAAAGAAATGGAAAGATATATGAATGAATTTCCACACGATTGAATACAAATGGATTTGAAAGTTAAAAAAAAAATAATGGAAAGACGTTCTCTGAGGTGACGCATCACTTCTAAAGCCATTTGAGTCATCGTAATTATTACCTATGGTACACAAACCCTAGTCCATAGTAGATTGGTTGGAAGTCCCATTTTTGTTACTCCCTGGAGAAGGGATTCCCTAGGGAGGACCTGATAGCCCAGTCCCTGGAATCACTACTGAAAATCTACCTTAAATGCCTATTGCATGCTGAATGCAAAGGAACTGTGATACTTATCATGCCTCCTAACTAGAGGAGGGATGGCAGAAGTGAGGATTTCTTCTAATTTGGGCAGCAGAGACTGGCTAGCTATTTACCAAACCCACTTCCTTTTTCTCCCAAGCACACAGCAAGGAGACATTTCTAACCGAGCTCTGACCAGTGCTATGTGTGCAGAAATGGTGCCACGTCCAGCCTGTTCAATCCTGGTGCCCAGAACTCTACTACATAACATTCTTATGCTCCTTCCGTCTTTTCCAGCTTCATACGGATGGCTCTTGTAATTGTTTTGGAAAACATGTATTGAAGATAGCAGACCAGGCTTCAGAAAGTCTTCCCTACCAATGAGGAACATAAATTTGGGGATTTATGTGAACAAACAATAAATTTCTTTCATGTTTCTCCCTTTGTACTTTTTTTTTCATTTGTCTGTTACAAGTACTGCTACTGTAATAAAATACACTATTAACACAATAGCTTAAATGGGTCTCTTCGTGAATCCTAGATCACTTATTATCATTGTTGCTCAAATTCAGCCCATCCGTTGGCGTGAGAAGCTGCATAAATACTTTTTAGAACCTCAAGTGCAGAATTTGGGTCACTTATTTCAGGTTCTGCTACTAATTACACACCCTTCTTTTCTTTAGAATGATTTTATATGCACTATTATATAAAGTAAAGGGAAGAGGTCTGTAGGGTTTTCAATGTCTCTCCATCTTCCCAGGAGCCCTTTAACGTAATCATTTAAAGTACAAGACAATCCAATGAAATGACGTGATGCTTTCCATGAACTCAGAGAACCAATGAGAACAGAGTGTTATATGATATTTGCAAGCCAATGGATGGTTGCCAGAGTCAGAGCAATGCATCTTAATTGAATTATTGCATTGACCAGGCATCCTATTTTCTTTCCGGTTTTCACTGTGTCTCCCTGGCAAGTGCAGCCAAAGCATTTTCCTTTTTTTAAGTAACAAGTCTGGCTTTTAAAAATGTGTATTTCTAGCTTGACATAGCATGACTTTTTCTTTTCTCTGTCATGTATAAATGTAGCATTTTATTTTCTTTGGAATCACTATATAAATCCTCGTGTTTTATGTTTGTGCTGGTGGTGTGCGTGCACACACACGCTCGCACGTGTATCTGTGGTGAGGAATTCCGTGAGTGCGTTGCTTCCCCCCCTTAGTGCAGAGAGTGGTTGATGCGAGTTGATGAGGTGTATATTTTCCTCAGGCTTACCGACCACCAAAAGGAGTTGGGAGAAGAGAGCCAGTGAATTTGTGGGTGTTGAGTTGTTGCATATTCTGTATGCAGGGTTTTTTCTTTAATTTACAGTTTAATAGAACCCAGCTGACACCAAGTCTTTTTTGTAAATCATGTTTATGAGATATGAGTCAGTGATGACATATCCTTAAGCTATTCCAGTGAAAGGAAAGCCTCTCAGGCACGCGGCCGTTGGTTTTGTGGGAAGCTTGGCCAACCATGTTGCTCTAGCCTGTGGGGTGGCTTCTTTCTTCATTTCAGTGAGACCAGTACATCTTCAGAGTAAGTTCCAAGGTGGATTTTTTTTTTTTCTGTTAGAGGGTGAAGATAGAGACCAATTTTGTTTGTCCATCGTCAGTCTGACCCTCCAAACTGTCAGAGCAAGGACTTGGCTATGAACCATCATCTTAAGGGTGAAACAAGCTCAGTAGTCAGTAGGTCATTGTGTAGGTGTTGTATTTTTTTTTATTTGAAACTCTTTCCTGAAAGTTGTTCTGTGTCATGAAGGAAGGTGCCTTTGCAAACAAACAAAGACACCTTTCTTGTGCCACCACCTAATTCCTGCCACGGGTATTTGCGTTCATCAGACCTCTCTCCTTACTATGCCATCAAAGTTGATGCCGTGGTCCTTTAACAGCTTTATTAAATATTGTGTTGGAAATATCTATGTAGTTATGAGCCAAAGGAAATGGTAAACTATCCTCATATTCTTCAAAGAGGTTGAGCATTCCGCCAGAGGGAAAGTACTGGAGGTATTTCACCTTGAGGAAGAGAATACACCCTCTATACATTGAAACCTTTGATTTTAATTTTTAAAAATCTCTTAATTTCCTAAGGAACTGGAAACTAAGTCAGTTTTCTCTTTGGATCTGAAAATATAGAGTGTCAAACACAACCCAGGCATCCAACAATTGATGATGTTCAAGTAGGGTTTCTTTATAAAAATTTACCTGTGTGCTGTAGGGTTAAGCTTGACTCAGTTAAAAACTAATTTTTGTCATGATTAGATCCCATATGGCAACACACAGACAGTCTAACCTACACTAGAACAGTACCATTCAGTCTCAAACATATCATCAATAATCGTGGCTATATCATCAATAAATAGGGAAAACTACTTTCAGGAAAGCTCTTTCCAAGTATAATAAATACTGCTTTACAAATAAGTAGTGCTTGGAATTCATATTTAGTGAATTCTATTATTCAGAAGGCTGGCTTTCTCCAAACTCAGAAATAACAACTTAAAACAAAATACAAACACAACAAAATACAACTTAAAACAGAGAGGTTTAATAAAGAAAGAGGTAGAAAAATAGAAGATGAAAATGGAGAAGAAGAAAAGGAAGAAGAGGAGGAAAGGGAGGGAGAGAGAATGGGGGAGACGGAGAAGAAGGAGGGGGAGGGAGGTGGAGGAGACAGAGAGAAGGAGGGTGAGAGATCTGCTTCTGACAGGGGTAGCAGGTGTAATAACACCTTTGCGTTTGATGCCACAGGAAAACCCAGGATCTGACCTTGACCTGATGGCATGTTGACCTGCTCCCAGGCATCACTGCAGCCTATTCAGACAGTGGGACACAATTCCTGGAGATGAACTCTGTTGTTTTCTGCATTAGTTTCCTCCATCACGTACACCAACTGCATCCTACTCAGTTGTGAGCATAAAAATGCAAAAGTAAGATTGACAAATAGGAGTTTATCCAGTGGAGAGCAACTAGTCCCTATACTAAGCCTCATAAGGCAAAAAAACCACTTCAAAGGAGCTAACAATATTGAAAGAAAATTTATTTAGCTGAAGAAAGAAAACTCAGCGGGGACCCTAATTCCGTTTTCTCTGAAGCTCCAAGAGAAAGAAAATTTTGACTCACTCTGGGTAGCTTCATTAGGCAGACAATTCAGAGAGGGAGATTTCAGCCAAACAGGATTATTTAATCAATAATCAAAGAGGAAATGATTTGTCTTATAAGTTCCTTATCACTGGAAGTGATCATAATCACTTGATAATCCCGACAAGGAAACTTTAGGTGAAATTTGCAATGGATGGGTGTGATCAGATTTGTACATTTCCATTCTGCTCTAACCTTTTATGGTTTGATGAACAATCTTTTTTTTTTTTAGACAACTTTATTAAATTGATGGAAAAAATTTCAAGATCTACACTTTATGCCAAGAAAAGCCCATCAGTAGATTAGCTGACATGTAGTCTTTCGATTATAGAAGCAAAATAAGAATTCCTTATTCTCTTTAGTTTCTAATACTGATTGTGCCCAAATTTCTTTGTGTAAACAGCTAAACTATCCCGGGCATTGGAGGTTTGCTCCTCCACAGTGATATCTTATTAAAAGAAGATAGACTAGCATCTCAGCAGAAAAAATATTATATATATTTTGATAATATATATAATATTATATCTTGATTATATCTTGATATAATATATCAAGATTATTGATATATTATCAATATCTTGATTAAAAGTTGTAGATTATATCTACATATCTATATATCTTGATTAAAAGTTGTAGAATTGATGTAATTGAAGTGGTTGCAAATCTTGAAACAATAGTAGAAAATTCTTGACGGCACAGAGGATGATACTGTATGAGAAAAAAATGGACATTAATAACTGAGTTGCAAATTATTTCAGACAAGTCATTCTGAGTAGGAAGTAGATTGAGGGTCCTTTAACCAATTAGCCTGCCATATTTTCTTTTTCATGATTGCATAAGTGGTATAAGATGAAAAATAATGTCTCACATGTCTAAAAGAACCCTTGTGATAAATATAAAATACAAATTCTCTGTGATAAAAAGCATTGTTCCACAGTTAAATCACCAGAAATTAAGTAAATGCATTTCCTTTTTTAGGTATACATGAAACTGGAATATTGGATTATTCAAAATGTGGTGTTAAGCTAAGAGCAGGGCGTGTAATCATTTGAAAAGTGTGAAAAGTATTTTTAAACAAAGTTTACATAGCTCCTACCATGTGTAAGTCACAATGGCCTGATGAAAGTACAGAGAAGTTGTGTGAACTAAGTAAAAGAAACTTTACAAAGAAGTGAGACTATAGATGAATAGTTTTAATAGCATGGCAACCTTGAGAACTATAGTTGATTTAGAATACTGTGTTAGTTTCAGGTGTATAGCAAAGTGATTCAGATATATATATGTGTGTGTATACATATATATATATATATATATATATATATATATATATATATATATATATATATATATTCTGCAAAGGGCCTCCTAACTACACACTATGAAGAATCCAAAGATAGGAAAGATGATTTCCAGCCTGACTTGAGAAAAAGCCTTAATAATTGTCATTTGAGCTCAGTACAGCCTATAAGTAGGATTTTGACAGACACAGATGGTGGAAGAGGTGTCAGAGGGAGGAGGGATTATCTTTGCAGGTGTGTTCAGTAAACGATGACTAGACCAGGCTAAAACCTATGTTCTGTAGGACCAAGTAGTGGGGCATGAAGCAGGCACAGAGCAAGGCGCCAGCTCATAAAGGGTCTCAAATGCCAGGTTACCAGGCCATGGCACCTGTACTTCATTGTATAAATAATGAGAAACTATCAAACATATGTGACATAGTAAGTAAATCTGACCATGATTTGATTGTGTTCAAGGAAGCAAATTCTGGTATCTTGTGTAAGGTCGATTTGCCTTGGGGCTGTGGAGAGGGAAGGAGCAGTAAGTAACATCACAGAAGGAATGAGGAGATGAGGGAGTCAAGTTATAACCTTCTCTGGGAGGTTTTTGTCTGCTTTGAAATGATTTGCAGACAGTCCTGCAACAATACCTACAAACACTAATCAGTGGTAGAATCATAACCTACGTGATTAGAGTAAACATCATTACAACAAGTACCATTCTCTTTGTTGGAATTTACATTTTTTATTCAAAGGAGCTATCTCCTTTGAGATTTGAACTAATTTCTCTAATTATGTTATGGGTTCAGACCATCACAATGGTGGGTGAAACCAGGGAACGTCAAGGGTTTGAGCCGTGAGGGGCTCACTAACAGCTTCTTGGAATTGGAGGCCGTCAGTTGGGAGAAGAAACTGTATATCTAGTCCCCACAATGCTAGAGCTCTGAGTTCCAAGCCTTTAATTTAAGAGAGAAAAGCAACAAGATGGAAAAGACACACACGTATGCATGCACACACACACACGCACAGAGACTTATGGATGGAAAAAACTATGAAAATTCGGAAGAACCTTTTCTATGTCTTTTAAAAGCAGTGAAGAATGGTGGAAAGAGCACATAATTGTTTCTTAGCTACAGTTGAGTATAATCCTGATTGTGTGACACTAGGCGAGTGATTTAATGAGTGTCTCTGAGCCTTAGCTGGTTTATCACTATATTACATCTGTTGTATTATTTTTTGGAAAGGAAAGGGCCTCACAGCAAAGACTTGGGGTTTCTCCAGGTGCCCTGCGATGTGCAAGGCATTCTGCTCATCACAGACTTTCGAGCAAACACCTTGAAGCCAACACATCACAGGAGAGTGGGGTCAGCTAGGGGTCAGTGAGCACTTAGTGTTTTGGCGAAGTGAAAAGGAGAGGCTCCTTGGGTGGATAAACTTGACCTCAACTTGAGTAGTGTATGTTTGACCTGAGGCCAGTCACTTACTTTCTCTGATCCTCAGATCTTTCATCTGTAAAAGAATGATTATAGGATGGTTATCCAGATTAAATCAAGGTATGATGTCTGCATATAGCAGGTCCTCAACTCTAGTCTTTCTTTGGCCAGATACCCTTGAAGCCGCTGGGAGGTTTCTCTGCGGGCCTCCGTCATAAGCTGGTTCTCACCCTTGCCTGCAGCACTTCAAGTGTGTTCTGATGTTATCTCATTCAGCAGAGATAGATGCTGGGAGCTGACCTTCATCTTTAACTGTCAGTTTCCTCTGAACAGTTATCCCTCAGAACATCACAGTTCATTTAAGCCAAGGCCAATCAAGAGAGGCACTGCCCACCCAGCCCCACGGGGTGTGACACTTGATTGTATCTCTCGATTTGGAAGTTCTTTGCTGGCCGTTTGTGGAATTTAACTGGTAGGAGTGTGAAGAAGGAAGGAAAAGAAACACACACACACACACACACACACACACACACACACAGACTCACACACACACACTGCATTCCTCATCTGCTCCAAGACTACATCTTCCAGAGAATGAACTGAATATTCTGTCTCAGCATCAATTAAAGCCATTCAGGCACTGCTGAAGGATATTCTATGCTGTGTTCCTTGAACACCTTCTAGTAAAAGTGATGGATTCCATTAAACTTCAAGCCAGACATTGGTACCATGTCCTCATGCTGAGTGGCCCGGGAGAGCTCAGCTCTGGTGACGAGGCCCTTCCATCATACAGCCCTTGAGAAGAAACAGCATTTTGAGCCTGTCTACCTGCATGAGTCTGAGTGAGGTCAGATTTCAAGTTTTATTTCTGGTTTTCTTCTTTTAAGAAGCTGAGCTGTCCCAGACCTCCCTTCTCTCCCCAGTGATTCCTTTCAGCATCCCCACCTGGCTCTGAGGAGTCATGGTTGACACTGCATTTGAATCAATGCTCTTTGAGTTGAACATTGTGCCAGATGCAGATGCTTTGGACA
This sequence comes from Delphinus delphis, assembly GCF_949987515.2. Taxonomy (NCBI): domain Eukaryota; kingdom Metazoa; phylum Chordata; class Mammalia; order Artiodactyla; family Delphinidae; genus Delphinus; species Delphinus delphis. Next base: position 81,112,774 of record NC_082694.2, read on the forward strand.
GAGGTTTGTTTCTTTGTGGATCTGGACCACACGCACGCTCTCTGGCATTTGTTAACGTGATGCCGTATTTCGGTGGTTCAAACAACAACAACAACAAATGTTTCCATTTACTTTACTCAGCAAACTGTGATGAGGGTTTACTGGGTATCAGATTCTGCTCTAGGCTCTGTGGTAGGGTGAGTACAACAGGTACAGTGGTAACTATATATATTCCTTGCCCTGGAAGAGATCATGTTTTTAAGCCCTGTGACTAGCATTGGAGATCCAGTAGAGTCCCTACCCACCTCTGGGTTTACAGCATAATTAGGACATAATGAGAGGCAACTAAATAAGCAAATGTGATGAGTGCTACAGTAGAGGATGTGTTCTAAGACTATATAGCTAGTTGTGGATATAATCTAAAGAGTCCACAGGATGAAAACTGGGAGGGCTGACATTTAAGCTAAGACTTCAAATGGTAAGTCAGCATGAAACACGGCAAAGGAGGTGGTCAAGCATATTTCAAGAACAGGGAACAGTGTGTGAAGGACAGAGGGTAAGACAGAGCTTGCGATAATTACAAAGGTGATATGGATACGCTGGATTGTAGGGAGGGAAGAAATAGTGCTAACATCTGAGGCTTAGAGGAATTACCAGAAGCCAGATCACGCAGGTCCTTACAAACAGTGAAGATCCTTTGAAAGGCTTTAATCAAGACATCATCACTATTATGTTTTGGAAAGATTTATCTGGTTACTATGAGGAGAATGGATTGGAGGGAGGGAAAAGAGTGGCGTGTGTATGTGGTAGCCCGGACAAGAGACAAACGTGGCCAGACAGGTTGTTGATTTGCAAGGACACAAGAAAGAAAAGAGAGATGGAGAAGAGTCAGGAGGTAGAGACAGTAAGATTTTGTGATTCACTATATGTAGGGGCTGTGGTCAAAGTAAAATGCAGGTAGATGCAAGTAGATGTCACTGTGAATTAAAGGGAATGGAAACCAAGTCTTCTGACATCACTGTGTGGTTTGGGGACAGCCTCAAGCAAAGCTGTCTAGTGCAAGAATACCAGGTTGTCTTGGAACACATGGCATTTCTCCTAGTTGCACCAGGGAAAGTGGCAGTTGTTAGACAGAGCTAGTGACAGGAGTCCGTGGAGCATGGCATCTCTGTAGGAGTTTGCTATCTTCAGGTGACCATCTGTGTAGACATAACTGTCTCTGGGATTTGGTACAGGGACACTGAAGCAAACTTTCGAGTTTGTCCTCAGAGCTATGGATCCAGGATGATTATAGTCCTAGTAGAAATACCCTTATCAGAGCTGAACACAGGCATAGCTCAGAAGATGTGCAGAACTTGAAATGCCTTTTGGGGGAAGGGCTTAGCATTTTGATAGCCAGGACTGGAGGGACCGAATCCCAGTTCTAGCTCTGGCTCACCCACAATTTTACACTCTTGCCTAAGAATTTTCCCTTCCTAGCTTCATTTTCCCTTCTTTAAATGGAGAGGTTTGACCAAATAACATCACAGGACCTCTACCAATCTGATAGCCTATGTTTTTATTTCATAATTAACAGATAACAGGAAGGTCTTATTTATCATCACAGGCTTGACTCTGAAGGCTATATCTGTGTACTTAGTTATACTGGAGGCTGCAGTGAAAATATATACAGACTCTAGAAAGCCAACTCAGTGATAGCCAAAGAACAGAGCCTGTTGACCAACAGTAGTCATGATTTCAAAGCTTAGGGACAAACACTGGGGAAAATAAGACCGTCAGGGATAAAGTAGTTTGTTTATTTACTTATTTATTTATTTGATATAAGGAGTAACCACATATTCCAAACCACAATTTGGGACATAGTATCACATTATTCAATAATGAGGCAAATATTTGCTATTTGGATTCTTCTGTAAACATCTGGAATACATTATTTATATTCTCAGAGTTGATAACATTGTAATAAGAACCTACTCTGGGCCATTCAATCTTCTATTGCTTTAATAGTTTTATTTAATCTACAGAGCAAGCACTATTTTCAGTACACAGCCGAGGAAATTCAGATTCACAGAGGCGCTGTGGCCTGCCTGAGGTCACACGGTTACTTCATATCAGAACTGTTATTTGAAGCCAGCCCTTTTGAGACCAAAGCCCACCACATTTCTTCTGGAAGATTCAGAGGCAGCGAGGATAGCATTAGAGGTCCTGAAATAATCTTTCCCTATTCTGATTTAAGAATTCTCAGTATCTAGATGGAGACATGGAATAGAGTCTCCCAGACTGGCTTCATAGAGAGCATGGCCCTCTGACACCTTGACCTTGGAATTCTGACCTCCAGAACTGTGAGAGAATAAATTTCTGTTGTTTTACACCACCAGTTTGTGGTCATTTGTTACAGCTGTCTTAAGACACTAGGGCATCATCTCAGCAAATCTGGTTGAGTCCTGATGTGACCTCCCAGGCCCATTGTGGCTACTTTGGAAGGTCACCATGCTGTGGTCAAGGGTAGACAGGACTCACTAAGTTCAACTAAGTTCTTGTGCCACATATTCGTCTCAACCAGTAAAACCAAACTTGGCACCCCATCCCATTTCTCCTGCCTTTCTGGAGATGTGATTTTAAAATAGAAAAGTATCTGTGCAATGTTAAAAAAAAAGAATTCTGAGTATCTGAAAAAATATTTTCTTAAACAACAAACAATACATAGAGGGATGGAAAAAGAAACCTTACCTAATTGAGTGTAATCAAAAGAAACAAAAACCAATGTCTCTTGTTGGAATCAGTTTGGAGTAATGAAGTGCCAGGCTGTGGTTCACTGGCAAGAAAAGGTCTGCAAAGTCGTTCCAGAGAGAAGATGTGGTCCTGACGCAGCTGCGTAATACAGCCCAAGGAGTAAAATGTTCCAGTTGTATTCAGTCAACGACAATGATCTCTCTAAGTATTAAAAACCAAAGAAACCTCTTTCTTCGTAGCTAGTTTGAAAGGCTACATTAATTTGAAGCCAGACAGATTGTTATATTCTGTGCAGCCCCACCATCTTCATCTCTAAAGAGGAGATGATACAGGAGAGTCAGATATATTGCGTGAGAACTAATAAGCAATACCAGTTTGTTGAATGTATTCATACTAGCTGTTATCGTTTGGATTTGAATATCATTTTCAGTACTCAAGAAAAACGAATGGTGAGTAACAGGTAGCTGATTCAAGACTCTCCAGAAGGGGTGATCATGGAGCTGGGACTCAAAGTCATCCCATGTGAAGGTGGCAGGTGTTGCCTCAGCTCACAGTGCTTCCTTTCCCCACCAAGGGTACCCATCACAAAGCACTTCTGTGTGCCCAGATACACATGGCTGTACATTCTAACCCATTATATTCAATGTGGAAATCTGGAGCCCCGACAAAGCAGGGCACTGGTAGAGACAGAGGAAGAATGGCTTATTGAAAATCAGCATCAAATCTGGAAGAACAGATGACACGTGACTAATTTGGATGAGAAGTTTAAACTCTCTAAATTATAATTTTCTTATGTTTAGAATAGGGGCAATAATGATATAAATGTATAAACAGTGATAATTATTATATCATCTCAACGGGGAGTTAGTTGCTGTGTGTCTGTATGAAAAAGTCAGATTCTCATCCACTACTGTTATGGTTCCCCAAATTACAAAGGTACCAATGTATCTCTGATAAGATGTATGAAAGCAGGTGACAGGAAGTACATTAAGGTGCCAGACATTGGAGTCTAATTCACGTCTACAGAGAGTTTACTCTATGCATGTTCTTTTTAACTCAAAGGTAGACTCTATGAGTTTCCTCTCTGTTAAGCCCTGGCCTCCTGGTTCTAAGGATTTGTTGTAGACATACTTCCTCTTGGCTTTCATAATGTGTGTCTAGTACATAAACTTCCCTGTGTAGGCCTAAGGCTGACTGAAATTGGGTCCTTGAACGTAGAGATCTAAGATTTCCTGACCCTTCAGCTGATAAAATATTTTAAAGTGATGAGAAGCCAAGCTGTGTGTTGAGAAAAACCAGATTCCCAACAAGGCGATTTTTTTTTTTTTTTAGCATAAAAAAGCCTTTTTCTCTGCTGACTCTTTGATACCAGATCTTGTCTTTGATATTAAAAAAGTGGCATTCACTTAGAGCTTAGACATGTGCTATCCAATAGGGGTGTCACTAGCTACACAGTTGCTTAATTTAACATTAAATAAAATGAGAAGTTCACTATTCAGTAACATTAGACACAATTCAAGTCCTCAACAGATACATGAGACAAATAGTTACCATAATGTTTTATGCAGAAATAGGACATTTTCATCCCAGTGAAGAGTCCTTTCAGAAAGCATAGATCTAGGCCAAAGCATGAAGTCATAAGAAATCATGAAAAGAGTCATTTTTAAAGTAATGATATCATTTCTGTAAGGGACATTCCCCCTTTTAAGCCAATTTATTTGGGCTCACCTATAAAATGAAACCGCTGAACCTGTACTCTGACCTATAACTTACTAGCCAAGAAGTCTTGGGCAAATTGCCCAACCCTTTTGTAATTCTTGGTTTTGTTTTCTAAATAATAGGAAAGGTAATATGTACTTATTGAATGAAATAGTGAAAATGAGAGCCATTTATTAAACCTGTTTCTTCACTTGATAGTATATGAAAGTAAGACAACAACTGCTTTCCTTTCAGTTGCCCCAAACCAGGCACACAGAAAATACTCAGTAAAAGAGCACTGAATTCATAAATTCAATGAATGAATAAGTAATGCATAAGTAAATGAATACAGTCATTAAGTTACTAAGAGCATATTCTGTGCCAGGTACAAGGCTCTACAGTGGAACTATAGAATAAAAACAAGAGTTCCAGCTTCAAGCAGCTTAGAATATGCCTGGAAACAAACAAAAAAATAACAAATCATCAAAATAGATCTTGAGATGGGTCATGATAGAGGTGCCAAAGCGGTACCTTACTCAGCCTTGGAGGACATGTTGAAGGGTAGAGAGTGCATCACAGAGAAATGACACTTACTTTTGATCTGAAGTATGAATAGGACTTTGTCAGATTTTTTAAAGGTGGTGAATGTGAGGAGGGCAAGCCATAAGAGGACCAACCATCCTAGTTTGCACAAGAGTGTGCCAGTTTTAGCACTGAAAGTCCTGCATCCCAGCTAATCCCTTAAATCTGGGCCTCCTGAGCTTGTTCATCAACAGGAGGAATGAGCACAAAACTGATTTCCAGGTGGAGGGTAGAGAAGAAGCAAAGACAGCAAGGGAGCTGTCCCATGAAGCATTCAGGGAACAATAGTGTGTAGAATGGAGTAAGTCACATAGGCCAGCGTTCCCTCTGGAAATGACCACAAAAAGCCAAGCAAATTCCCCAAACCCACATATTTTAAAAGTATCAGAGAGCTGTGGAAAGGGTAAGAAATAAATGTTCTAAAATTCCAGAAAACAGAGAGTCATTCAGAAGAGAGTTGATGATGGACAGCTGCCCTTCCCTCCTGCCTGTGCTGGGATATTGCAGGCTCTGGGCATGAGTGAAAGAACTAAGATTGGCCCTTGTGGGTGAAACAAACCTGCAATTGATCTCAGATATTGGAGTTATCACAGAAAGGCTTTAAAATATTTATGATTAGTATTTTAAGACGAGAGTGAAAAAGATAGCAAAATAAACAAAATGATAGAGAATTTCACCAGAAAAGTGGGATTTATAGTAGAAAACCAAGTGGCCATTCAGGAATGAAAAATGCAATATATTAGAACTTCAGTTTTGACAGTAGATTTGAGCAACAGAATACGGAATTAATGAACTGAGGGCCAGGTCAACAGAAAATACCCAAAATGGAGAGTAGAGAGAAAAAAAAAGGTAGAGAAAACAAAAATAAAACAGAATAAGAGCATAAGAGACAGTGGGGCATGCACAGACATTTTCACATATGTGCAATTGAGTCCTAGAGAGATAAGAGGAAACAGGCCAGAGGAATAGCCAAAGAGACAATGGCCAAGAATTTTCCAAAACTGATGAAAGACATCAATCCAAATATTCAGGAAGCTCAATGAGCCTTAAGCAGGTTAAACACCAAAAATAAATAAATACTCACCTAGAGTTTCATGCCCAATAAAAATATTCCTACAACATGAGGAGGAAATAAATAGTTTTTATGATAAACAAAAGTAAAGGAGATTTGCCACCTGAGAGAAGGAAAATAATTCCCAGTAGAAACATGAGAATATTTGAGGGAATGAAGAAGAGTACAGCGGAGAGTAAATGTGGAGGCAATTGAGTCAATAAGGACTGTAAAAATTACAGTAGCTGGATTGTCCTGGGAATTTAAATGAAAAGACCTAATAGGCATTAATGTACAAGGCAGGAGTAGAGAGGAATTCAGGGAGCTGTAAGTTTCCAGCAATACTTTGGGAGTAGTAAAATTCATCATTTGCATTAGACTGTAATATGGTGAGATGCATGGTGTAATACTCGGATAGTCACTAAAAGAATAGTAAAAGAATGTATAATTAACAAGGTAACAGGATGAAGAATGAAACAATTTCTAAATGTTAGATGGGGTAAACTGTGGATACACAAAGACTTCTGTTAGAAATGAGATTAAGGAAGCCACATTCTGCTAAGACAACTAGCACATATGAAGAAAGAAATGCACATAGTTGTGTAAAGGTAAACACATTAATGAAAACAACATGCATAGAAAATCAACTGGTTCCCACGGATATTCCATTAAACAAAGTGCTTCTCTTCCCAGTGATCCAGGATAACCTTGTGGTTCAATCTAAAGATGCCATTGCTCTTAAGTCAAGGATTTTCATTTCAGTTGTAATAAGAAGGGTCAGATCACAGCCAGAGTAAAATCCATATTCCCTAAGGACAAGCTGAAAAGTCAAAAAGGGAATACAGAACCCCTGAAAAATTCACAAGGTAAAAAAATTAGGGATAGGAATATGAGAGAATGTCTCCAGATCTGAAGACCAGTCGTCCTAACATTTTTTTCTTCTCCCTTTTCCCCAAAGTCACGTTTTGGGGAATCATTGCATGACATTTCATCTCTGGAAATTCCTCACCTGGCTCATAAATTCACTGATGACTCAGTGAGGTTGAGAACATGAAATCGTCTAAGGTCAGACTCATGGTTTCCTTTCAGGCTCATTTAGCCTTTCATTGCAAAACCAATGCATCTGCTAACCAAGGGACATGGTTGGCACACACTGGAGACAAAACGGCTCAGTGTCACTGCTTCTGAGAGAAGGTTGTGGGCCGGGATGCACCGTTAGTGTGGGAGGGTACAGGATGGTGAAGCACCTCTTCTGTGGCTTCTGAGGACTGCTCCTCCTGCAGAAAGCATTGAGTCCTCCCACCAGACCGTTTCTCTACATCAACTTGGCCAGCAGTCAAGGGCAGACTTTCTTGAAATCAGTACAATATGTACCGCTCAACGATTGAAAGGGCATCATAAGGACCCCTACCAAAAATAGACACCCTCACTGCCATACTGGAATGTCACAAATCCTTTCATTTGTCACTCCATTAACTCAGATTGTCTAAAGGTCTTAGATTAATGTAATCGGCAAAAGTATTATTGGGTAGGGCAGTGTAATTAGGACCTCTTCAAAATAAGGACACACCACTGGGGAATTCAATAAGGCAAGGACCCTTTGGAATTAACTTGCACAAGTATCATATCTTCATATTTCTATCCTTGGGTACAACATTTTGCTTCTGCCTATAATGTGTTCCCATTGGTACTTATCCTTCAAATTTTACCTTAAAAATTGCTTCCACCCCGCCTGCTGATGCAGGGGACACGGGTTCGTGCCCCGGTCCGGGAAGATCCCACATGCCGCAGAGCGGCTGGGCCCGTGAGCCATGGTCGCTGAGCCTGCGTGTCCAGAGCCTGTGCTCCACAATGGAAGAGGCCACGGAAGTGAGAGGCCCGCATACCGCAAAAAAAAAAAAAAAAAAAAAAAAATTGCGTCCACCTTGAAAGCTTCCCCAGGCACACTTACTTTCATTCTCCCTATATTTACATTACTCTTTGTGCCCACATTTATTACAAAACTTGTCAACCTCATTTTTAATCACTTATCTTCCTACTTCTCTACTAAGCGGTGTGTAAGCTTTTATAACACAAATCCTGTGTTTAATCTATTTCTAGATCTCCAGTGTCCAGAATGTTGATGGCCCCTAACACAAAACAGGCACTTGGTAAAATGTTGACTAAATAAATATTTAAGAAAGATAATCTCGGGAAGATTCCCAAAAAGATGCTAGAGGAATCTGAATGTGGACAGTGAATAATGAGAAATATGTGGGTCCCAGACTGCACTGGGATGGATCCAAGCCCTCTGTGGGGTAAGAAGTGTCGCCAGAACTTGCGAGTTACCAAAGATGGTCCTAAGCAAGGTTAGCAGAAGAAAGCAAGATCATAGGAACCTGATTTACTACCTTGAAGGTGATACTTAAGATTCATATTCCTGCAGGACGAAGGCTTGAAAAGGACCTTATACCAGTCGTTAGAATAATTGTGTTGAAATCCTAGCTCAGATCCTTACTTGATATCCTGGGAAATCAAGATGATTATGACAGAAACTATCAAATGTTTATTAAAACCACCAAACCAATTTGTTTTTCCTCCTGAGCACACAGTTAGGTTACCTGTATCACCCCCTTCCACCAGGTATGACTATAAGCCTGAGTTCTGGCTGATGTACTCTTGAGCAGAAGCTTTGTCTTCTGCTTCCAAGCCTGGACCATTCAAACCTCTCATGGGATCCTCCACATACTGTTTCTTCCTTCATCTGCTAGACCAGGATGGCAGAAGACTCCAAGGTCTAGGGAGTTATAGACCATCAGAGGGAAGGAAACAGGATCTCTGAATGGATGGAGAAGAACACGCTCTACCTTCCTGCTGCCAAACCACATCAGACTCCAATAAGAATGATAAAGATCTCACAGCTCAGTAGCTTCACATATTCAAGGTTTCCTCTTGTAGCCATTTGCCTACTGACAAATACAATACTTCATCTTGTCCCTTGTCTGACAAATGGAGACCCTAATTCCTGCACTGCCTTCTTCACAGGGTTAATGTAAACATCAGGGTAAGGTTTTGTCAACTGTAACATCCTTAACCCATCTTATCTGAGTTTATTGTTGCCTTTTCTTACAGAAAATTGGGCAGGAAAGAAATCATTTCAGAGGAATTATAAATTCCATGGTGAGAGACCAATCTGGAAAGTGTAGATCTTGTCCAACATGAGTTGGAGAAATCTTCTTCTACTTTAATGAAAGGTTGGGGTGAATAGTCTGTGCTTTGGTAGTGTTACCTTTCACCTCTGTTCAGTTTGGCTTCGGGGTCTGGTGAAGCCGCTCTAGAAAACTACCCTCAGTCATCTGGGCATTTGCTACCCTATGGGTGATCCTGGGTGACGTATCATTTCTCTGGACCTTAATGTCATTATCCACATAATGAGGGGTTGAATCAGAGACCTTCTGTGCCTCTTGGTCTTACTAACCATCCCCGGGGATGGTTGGATCTCTGTCCCTGGATGTCTTTGAGGGAAGATGTTGTAGAGGAGATTCCAACCTCATGGAGGATTGCTTGACCTCTTGTCCTTAAAGTCTTTTTCAAGCCAGAGTTTTTTGAGATGGCTTTGTGACGAGGAGGATTATGCGTCATACAGGTTTCTGATTCTATTTCAGGAAACCTGTGGGAGGCAGTGTGCTGTTGTGGAAAAGAATGAGGGCACTGGAGTCACCCAGACCTGGGTTTGAGATCTGACTGTAAAACTCACAAGCGGAGTAAGGTGGAAACATTATGTTGATTCCCTGAATCTCAGTTCCCTTCTCTGTCAAATGGGTACAATAGCACGCACTCCCAAGTCATGTTGGGTGCCTACAAGGGTGGCCTGAGAAAGCACTAGAACAGCGTCTGGCACACTAAGAGCACACAGCACACTCACTCTGGTACATACTCCTAAGGGATACTGCAACAACTTTCCTGAGTCTTCCACAGGTTCTGAATATGGGGTGAACACCATCTTTTTTCTAACTTAGTAAGTAGACCTTTGTTAGTATTTCTATAGTACACAGATATATCAGTCTTCATGGTTCAAAGCCACCAAATTTATTATTCAGAAAAATGTATTTCAATATACCAACACAGCCTTGGTGTCCTCAAGACATAATAGGAATAATATCTACCATCAGTGTTTTGGGAAAGTTAAATAAAATATGACATAAAATACCAAGTTCACGGAATGTCATTAGGATTCAAATTCGTTCATTCTTTTAGAGATCAAATAGTTATTATGTGTTTACTACATGCTATGCCCTGTGCTCCATGACAGGATTCAGCAAGATATGAATCAGAGCTATCGTGAGTATAACTAGCCCTTATCAATTCCTTAATGTGGACCAGGCTCCGCGCTAAGTGTTGTAAGTGTATTTTCTTACTTATTCTTCAAAACAAAGTCATGGATAGGTATTATTGCTCTAATTTTAAAGATGAGGAAATTACTGTTTAGGCAGTTGAAGTAACTAATTGTTAGAACCAGGATGCCAACCCGAGATCTTCAGGTACAAAGTCGATTCCGTAGCCAGTGTATGAATCCCACCTCCTGTCTTTCTGGATGGCATGGCTGAGCAGTGGGGATTCCTCCCCTTAGTATGGGAACTTCAGGTGTAGAACTTGTAGAGGGGGACTAATTCCATTCACCCCACGATAAGGATATAGTGCCAATGGGACATGCAGGTAGAGATGTCCTGCTAGCACTTTTATAACTGAGTTTCCCAGATCAGAGGACTGAGGGCAGAGATTTCAATATTAAATCCCTCTCTCTTTCATAAAATAATTAGTACACAGGAAAGGAAAAAAAACCCACATCACTAATAACAGAAAGAACAGCAGTTCGCTTTGCCGGGCAGCCCTCAAGTTTTAAAAGTAGGTTCCTGCTGGGGGTTCTGAGAATTTGGAGGGTAATTATTTCATAGAAAAAACAATGGCCGCCATGCTATCTATTTTTGTTGCATCTTTATATGAAAACACCATCTATGGAGTACAATGAAAGTGTTTGAAACTCAAGTCTGTTTCCTTTTCCCTGGATTTTTGGATGATTTTTTGATCTGTTTCCTTTTCCCTGGATTTTTGGATGATTTTTTGACAACTCTGGGCTCCACTGACTTAGACTTGTGGTTTTGGAGCTATCACTGGTAAACCTCAAACCAGCGGCTTCTGGGGGACGCATGGGTGGCATTTAGGTGCAGAGACAGAAAGATTGAATCAGCAAAGATTTCTGAGCTGTACTCTCATGTTCAGATATAAAGTCTGGAGGGGTTGAATGAGAGCTGGGCCAGGAGTCAAGAAACCCGACTTCTGGTGCTATCTGTTGCTAGGTGGCTTCGAGGTGGTCAGTTTCCTCCTCGGCCTCAGCTCTGCACCTCTCATTTAAAGCTTTCCACCATTTTCCAATTCTCAGATTCTCTCTGCAATTCCAAATTTTCTGATTTCCACTTCCTGTCAAATTTTTCCCCTCCCAGAATATTTTATATCCACTTAAGTCTGCTAATACATCTCTTGAATGTTTGAGTTCATAGGCTTGTATATACGAGTCCTCTCCTCGGTGGTGTCTTCTCCCAAATTCTGAACGTACGCATTATTCAAGGCTCAATGACTCCTTCTCTCAGGGAGAGACCTTCAGTGACTCAGGGTCATGTTAGAATTCACCACTCTGAATGTTGATTCTCTAAGAAATTAGGAAATAGGGATTAACATAAACATGCTACTATTTATAAAATAGATAACTAATAAGGACCTACTGTGTAGCATAGGGAACTCTACTCAGTATTCTGTAATAACCTATATGGGAAAAGAATCTGAAAAAAATGGATATAAATACATATCTATACATATATAACTGATTCACTTTGCTGTACACCTGAAACTAAGACAACATTGTAAATCAACTATACTCCAATAAAAAAAAGAAATTTGGATTCAGCAAATCTTCAACTTGTGCAGGATCCCCCCAAAAGTCCCTCATTTTACACATGGAGTAACTGAGGGCTGCATAGACTTGATACATAATAGAGACTCCAGAATTGTTTTCAATTGTGTTGAATATTTCTAGACCTTAATAGAAACCATCTATTTAGAATTTCCTTCTAAGAAATAACTTCTTGCTCTTTCCTAGCACTCCCTCTTTACCATTAGAGTTCATAGTAGCCATGAAAAAATCCAAATGTTGGTGAAACCCATATCCTCACCTCCATATAGACCGTAGTAGCGGGTGGAGTAACAGACACTGGGATTAAAACCCCAGGCTCTGCTTCTGGCATTCATTTGCTGTGTGGCCTCAGGAAAATGAATTCCTTTGTAGGGATAAGGCCTCTGTTTCCTTATCCCTTTTTTTCTGTTCAGCTCAGCGGTGAGGAGCCCTTGAGTCAAGTTTATGAGAGCTCTGTGTAAACAGGAAGAAGCTGCACAAATGCAAAGTAGCTTTGATATTCAGAAAGGTGATCTTATGACCCCTGCATACAGTGTAACAGTTGTCTATATGCGTGTGGATAGGAGGATGTTGTCATTTTTTTGGTAGCAGCTTTGTCGAGATAAAGCTCTTGTATCATACAATTCCTCTATTTACAGCGTATGTTTAATGACTGAGATATGCCCTTCTGCCTAATTGACCTGGCTCTAAATCTTCACTGTGTTTATTTTATCAGCTTTTTGTATGCTTGGTATGACCTAGGCTTAGAGAAGCAGCAGCCCTGCTAGGTGACCCTGATTTGCATGGCCCTGGGTTCCTTGGTTTTCGGTATGAGTTGTCCTGACCTTCTCTTGCTTGTTCAACCAGTGGAGGGGCAGGAAGGGGAAGGGTGGAGGGGAGCTCCCACCTTTTCCTGCACAACAGCAGAGACCTCAGACCTGCACCAGCCACAAGGCCTGCAAACAAAAGGGGAGGGCTTTCATGAGTTTTATGTGTCTTTACGCTGATACCCAACTTGAGACTATCTTTTCCACTTCCTAAATTGTCCTCCTCTCTCTTTTTTTTCTTTTTCTTTTAACAAATCAAAAGTGCCTGATTACTTGCAAGGGTCCATCAGCAATACAAAAACACTACCAGAGAAGAAAACCGCATCAATAAATACTGGCGTCCTACTCAGCTTTAGACAATGATTGTTAAAATTACTTATTTTCACTCATTAACGTATTATCTCTGACATGAAGTAACTTTTCTCCCTCCTGAGACAAAGACGTACTCCACCTGATCTAGACAGGACAAGAGACGTTTTTATTTGGATATGGCATTATTTTTAAAAAGTAACTTTGTTGATCACATTTGAAGTGATTTCAGACCAAAAAATAAGAGAGCTGCCCATTGATGAAGCATTGACAGTGCTGGCTGCGAGGCAGTTAAGGATGCTGCTGCCTGGGGAAGAAGGCATGACTGGGTCAGAAGGGAGGGGCCCTGGGTCACCAGCTGGGAGCCCAACTTTCTCTGGTCTTTTCATTCCTTTTCATTGTTTCCAGCTCAGATCACTCAGTGTCTTCTCAGGGCTTCAGTTTCCTCACCTGCACTTTGGAAGGGAGTCAGAGTCTCTTTAGCGCCCCTAGAGCTATAGGGATATGCATGTCTACAATTCTAAGATCCAGCTTAAAAAGAAAAAACCATCAGCCCCCCTGTTTCTATAGAAGAATGAGTCCCCTGTAGGCATGAGATGTCAGACATGTCAGAACTTCTCTCCTTCCTTCTCTTTCATCTTGTTTTCGAAACCCGAGGAAAATCGCCAAGTTTTCTGCCTCCAAATAAAGAAAAGCAGCGAAGTTTGTCCTTTAGCCTGATTGCATCTCATTTCAGTGCCGAGTGCCCCCTCCTCCCCACCGCGACCCCCTCAGATTTTATTTACCATTAATGGAGTGACCGAATCTATACCAGAAACAGCTACTGCACGTTTGTTATATGCATGTAAAGCTGACTCGTGCTCTCTGACCTTGGGCAGTAAGTAAGAAAAAGAATTTTTTTTCCGTAGTGAACGAGACATGCTTATATCAGTTGTTTTATTAGATCTTTATTGCAACTTTGTGAGGTTATCTTAGGAATGAGCAAACGGAGGTTCAAAAATGGAGGTGAGTGGAGGGAAGTGGCCAGCAGAGCTAGGGGAACAGGCTCATGGGGTCCTGAGTCCAGTGTTCTTTCCAAAACACCCTCTTTCCTTCTGATGCTCAAGAAAGCAACTAAGACACAGGGCTTCTGGTAGATAGAAACTAAGGGCTCTGGGAGCACTGACAGGGAGGCTCCACCCAGAAGTTTCCTCTCAGGGACCATGACTGTCCTTGCAGTTGTGTCTTTATCTACAGGACTTGGACAGAGCCTGAAACTTGGGAGCCTCACAAATGTGTGTTGGGCAGATGACAAGCACAGGATGAGATGGGCAGATGACAAGCACAGGATGAGACTCTGGATGCTGGGTCCTCAGGGGCAGGGAATGGATCCTCTTTGGGTGGAAGGTGATTCTGTGTGGCTAGAGCATTGGGGTTAAGAAGGGGAAATGAAGAAGGAGGGTTAGATTATAACTGTAGAGAAACGTGTTTAAATGAGAAATTCGAACACTGTTCTCTAAGCAATGGAGACTCTAAAACTATTGTTTTGAGTGAAATAATAACACTCTCATATGAACAAATAAAGACTAATTACAATAGTCAGGCATCTAAACAGGCACAGGGCCTGAGTGCCTCCCGAAATCTCTACAATCTTGCCCCATTGGGGCTACTCTCTTGACTGCAAGTAAAGCCCTGATTTTTTGTTTGTTGACTCATTTTTGAGACTAGCTAGAGAACCCCTTTCTACTGGTATCCTTTGTATTTCATTCTCTAGCACACTTGCTTATGAGTAGGGTGATCGACTCTCTTGGTTTGCTTGAAATGTTCCTGCTTTGAGCATGGAAAGTCCTTCTTCCCTGGAAATCATTCATCCCTGGATACATTTATTATATATATGTCAACATCTCTCCAATGTTGGGTTCCAGCCCAGTCTTTTCTCCTGAAATCCATACCCATATATCCAACCATGTTAAGGCAACTTCACTTGGTTGACTCAGAGTTAATTAAAACCTGGTGTATCTCCTACTGATCTCATAATTTCCTGCTATCCAAAACAGCAACTCAGCCATTGTTCCAGCACAATCCACACAGTTCCTCAATCTAGAGACACAGAGCATCACAGGACTCCTCCCTCTGACTCATCCCACTCCCATCCAGTCATCTCTTGAGGACCTTTCAGACTCACCACTTTCCCCCATCCCACTGCCACTATCCCAGACCAAGCCACGGTCAAACGTTCCCTAAATTTTTGTAAAAGAATCTTATTTGCTCTCTTGCTCCTCTGACAAGTATTTTTCAATCATAATCAGAGTGATGACTTAAAAATACAAATCTGATCCTGGGACTTCCCTGGTGGTGCAGTGGTTAAGAATCCACCTGCCAGTGCAGGGGACACAGGTCCGATCCCTTGTCTGGGAAGATCCCACATGCCGCGGAGCAACTAAGCCCGTGAGCCACAACTACTGAAGCCTGCACGCCTAGAGCCCGTGCTCCGCAACAAGAGAAGCCACCGCAATGAGAAGCCCGCGCACCGCAAGGAAGAGTAGCCCCTGCTCACGGCAACTAGAGAAAGCCCTCATGCAGCAACGAAGACCCAACGCAGCCAAAAAATTAAAAAATTAAAAAAATACAGATCTGATCATATAACTATGCTGTTTAGTAATTACCAGTGATTTGTATCCAAACTCCTTGACCCAACTCACAAGGTCCATCATATCTGAGCCACGCCGCCGTTTGCAGGATATCCACAGATGTTCTCCCGTTGATGGGTTGGGGAGGGAAGTTGGAGGAACAGGGGTTAAAGGGTGAAGACTTTTCTACTTCTCCTCATTAAGGATGTAAACTCTGGAAAATAATTTTCCCTTCTTTCCATTGTGGAGCATGACTTAAACTACCCACTCACATTTCCCCAAAGGGAGAGGATTTATTAATCTGATGGGTAAGAACTGGAATTTATTAGGCCACGTTTTACTAGTAGACAGAGTCTCTTCAGTCAAAGCCAGTTCTCGCTTGGGATCCTGTTCCCTCCAAAGGCAGGCTCTTATCTTCTGCACAATCACTAATTTGAATTATCAGGCCTCTCTTTCTTTACTCTTCTTTCTTTCCAGACTTCGGGCATGCCTGAGTAAGCAGATCTAAAACTTTAGATTCGGAGACCAAAGTCCAAATTGAACCTCAATCCTAAACCACAATTTCTAATCCAAGTGTTACCAAGCCTGGTAAAGGAGATTAGGCTGATGAAAAGAGCAGACAGTATTCTTTCCACTTACATTCTTTACTTCTTAGAGAACTGTTGGGATGGATGGAAAGGCTGGTCTCAGGGCATAATCCACTTCAGGTAGGTACCAAAATATATATATATATATATATATATATAGAGAGAGAGAGAGAGAGAGAGAGAGAGAGAGAGAGAGAGAGAGAGCTATTTTGGAAAAGTGTCACTCATATAATCTGATCGTACATAAACTCTCTCAGCAAACCAAGAAACCAGTATTGCTTTCGATGTCAATGAAAACATTCCAATGAGTCACATACGTACCTACCACACTCTGCTGTACTCGCATGCATGCACACACACATACACACGTATACACACAATGGAACCACATTATATATGAAGACAATATTCTAAAATTATGCCTATGTGGCAAAAAACACACGTATTCAAAATGACACTGGGTCATCCTTTCTTTGATTGGGCCCCCAATTAAGCAGTTACATTGGTTCCGAGCCTGTGTGTGTGAAAAAAATATGGCTTGGAGGGACTCACAGCAGAGTGAGGGGCTCATACTGAGGCCCCCAGAGCTCAGAGCCATGGAGACATCTTCAGGTGTTCACTTCCCGTCTCATGCTCACGCTGGGACATACTCACTGAGTATAACAGTGGGTGAGCCTCTCTCTCTCTCCTCTCTCTCTCTCTCTCTCTCTCTCTTTGTTTCTCTCTCTCTCTCTCTCTTTGTTTCTCTCTGTATTCAGTCAGAGTTCTCCAGAGAAAATGAACCAGCAAGATATATCTAAAAATCACAAGAGCTAATTCCTTAGGAAGGCTGACAAATCCCATGACCAGCAGTCCACAGACTGGAGACCCAGGACCCAGCTGATGGTATAATTCCAATTTGAGTCCAAGTCCAAAGGCAAGAGAAGACCTATGTCCCAGCGCTCAGATAGTCAGGCAGAGAGAGAATTCTTTCTGACCCTACCTTTTCGTTATTCAGGCCTTCAGTGGACGGGATGAGGGCCACCCACATTAACAGGGGCACTCTGCTTCACTTACATACTGATTCAACTGCTCATCTCATGGAGAAATACCCTCACAGACACCCCTAGAAAAATGTTTAACCCAATAACTGGAAACCCCATGTCCCAGTCAAGTTGACACATAAAATTAACTCTGTCTCTGTCTGTTTGTCTGTCTTACTCTCATTTTTAGTTGACAGCACATAGTTGAATTAATGTTAACAGCTGTAGTGCAAAATTCATACGACCCGTTTAGGGAGCCAGGAGGAGGAAGCCATTTCTTTTGCCTCATTTTGGAGCAGTGTCAGGGAAGACATCTCAGAAAGTTTGTTTTGGAGCACACCTTGAAGGAGAAGTTTTTCAGATGGAAAATGTGGGGTGGGGACTGCAGCACAGCCAGGCCTATGAGAGAGGCTCCTGAAGTATGATTTCAATGAAATGATAGACACATTTACTCTTGGAGTGGTTTCTCTTTTCTTCAGACAGTCTTCCTCTTTTTCTTATCTGTCTCAGTCTCTCTCCAGGAAAGACCTAGGCACCTCAGGAATGAAACAGTGCCTTAAAAAAAGAAAACGTGTTGGCTTAAGAGTCAGAGAATCTGGTTCTCAGTGAGTGACTTTAGGCAAATTACTTCCTCAGCAAGAGTTCGCTTCCTTATTTGTCCAAAAGGACTAAAACTCTCTAGTGTAACACTGATGTGATTTAAATAAAACACGCAGGAGAAAGAATACAGCTAGAATCCCAGCCAGAGAGCACTTGGTAAATTCTGGCTCCCCTTTTCTCCCCTGGGCATCTGGAGTGCTGTCCCCCCAGGGTCCCAGTCCAGGGCCAGAGAGGAGGGCCAGGGCCAGAGAGGAGGCCACCCACTTGCACAAGAGATGATAAAGATGTGGAATGTGTTTTCTGAAAGCCACCTGTGGTGTGACAGTGAAAGGAAGCCAAGAGAGGAATGAAGCAGGCTGTCTGCCAAACTCTTGGAAGAGGAATGTTCCACAGGCTTTGGTGAGGACAGCAGAGAGACACCCCTCTCGATGTTACTGGATTGCGGTGGTCCTGTTGTTCATTAAGAGTTCCAAAGGGGAACCCTCCTATGCTGCTGGTAGGAATGTAAATTGGTGCAGCCACTATGGAAAACAGGAGAGAGTTCCTTAAAAAACTAAAAATAGAGTTGCCGTATGATCCAACAGTCCCACTCCTGAGCATATATATGGAGAAAACTCTAATTCAAAAAGGTACTTGCACCCCAGTGTTCAGGGAAGCACTATTTACAAAAGCCAAGACATGGAAGCAGTGTAAATGTCCATTAACAGAGGAATGGATAAAGATGTGGTGTATATATATAATGGAATACTACTCAGCCATAAAAAAGAATACAATAATGACATTTGCAGCAACATGGATGGACCTAGAGATTGTCCTAGTGAAGTAAGCCAGACAGAGAAAGACAAATATCATATTATATTACTTATATGTGGAATCTAAAAAATGTTTCAAATGAACTTATTTACAAAACAGAAGCAGACTCACAGACATAGACAGAGTTACCAAAGGTGAAAGGGTGTAGGGAGGGATAATTTAGGAGTTTGGGATTAACAGATACACACTACTAAAAACAAAATAAACAACAAGATCCTACTGTATAACATGGGGAACTATATTCAATATCTTATAATAAACCATAATGGAAAAGAATCTATCTATATATGTATAACTGAGTCACTTTGCTGTACACCAGAAACTAACACAACATTGTAAATCAACTATACTTCAATTAAAAAAAAAAGTTCTGAAGGGGAGAAGACTTACATCCTGATTAGAGGATGACACTTGGCGAGTGAGAGCACAGAGGCCTTGAAGCGCCAAGCGGGCACCTGTTGTGCTGGGGTCCTGGATCCTGTCTTGACTTGCAGATGCCACAGCACAGGGTGTGGTGGGGCTGGAAGGTCTCTTCTTATTATACGCAATACTCCACGCATCACAGGTTTCCTCTCATGCCTTCAAAATGTCCGTTTTTCAGGCAGCCCCATTCCTGTTAGCATCATCCTGAGAAGCAGAACTTTCTCTTCCACCCCTTGCTGCCTGAGGTCTAGTGGGCAGCTCCTGACTGGGACAGCGAGGGCCCCTGGGCCCAGAAGAAAGAAGCCCAGCATGGCTGAGAGCTCCAGCATTTGGCACCTGCAGGCGGAGCTGGCCTTGTCAGCAACGGGGTGCCCTCTCTTTTCCTGAGGAGCTCACCTCCAGAAGAACCGGTCCTGACCTGTTGAATCTATTCTAGAAACCTGGAATCCTCTCTGTCACAGTGAGACCAGCTCTGGAACCTGTCCATCAGGCCGAGCACCCTAGTCCTGCACCACTCTCCACATCCATGTAAGGGAGCTTTTCAGACCCTCTGCTCACATAGAACTTTCCTGAACGGTGTTATCTCTAAGCTTTTGTTCATGCTCTTCCTTCTACCTGGCATGCCCTCTCTCTTTCTTGGTTTATTAAAGATCTATTTTTCTTTCAATGCCAATGGCCCTTTCTGCTTCCAGCCTTCCCTGAAACCCACCATTGTGCTTAGTTATGGCCTTTCAGATGAACTTCGGTTACGCCTGCTTTTGTCGCAATCATTCATTCTACCTGGCAAAACATTGTTAACAAGCTTATCTTCCCCGTTGGATTGAATGCTCCTTGAGGAAAAGGAGCTCAGAGGAGAAGGGGGAACTGGGCTGATGTCATTAGGGGTAGTTGAGGGGCAGAAGTGGGATGAGTGGAGGCCACGAAAGCACTGATCTTGGGTGCAACATTTAAGTGTGCACTAAAAAAATTAAACTCAGAAGTCAAGATAAATATTTGAATGCAATTTTTTTTGTTTTGCAGTACGCGGGCCTCTCACTGTTGTGGCCTCTCCCGTTGCGGAGCACAGGCTCCGGACGCGCAGGCTCAGCGGCCACGGCTCACGGCCCCAGCCGCTCTGTGGCATGTGGGATCTTCCCGGACCGGGCCACGAACCCGTGTCCCCTGCATCGGCAGGCGGACTCTCAACCACTGCGCCACCAGGGAAGCCCTGAATGCAATATTTTTTAAAAATCAAAATTAATTCAAAAATCCTTGATGAACAAAATATTAAAGTTTAGAAAAAGACAGGCTGCTGTCCATGTACTTGTTTTATGACCCCAGGTCATTGAGCAATATGATGGGAGACAGTCGTTTCCAATCAGCCTGCAGTTCCAAAGCTGTGCCTCCTGCTGTGGAGGCTGAAGAGGGTTAACCACAAAGTGAAAACTGACTGGGCAACACGGGGTTTTATGTGTAGTTGTATTTTGGGTATAGGCAGTCAGTTTTCATTTGTTCTTTTCTACGTGGATTAAGATACAGGAGACTTTTGAAAAGTATGTATAAAGGTGCACATCTGTAGATTTCCCTTTAATCCCAGGCTCAACCACGTCTCTGCAAGGCTCTAGTTCTGGGAAGAAGTGGCATTTGCTTTAGGATCATGGCATGGGGACAATTTAGTCAAATTGGAAAGGACCCTGAGGAATCTTCCCCAACTCCTGAGAGGGTCTCCATCAACTCTCCATGGGAGGGTCTCCATCCAAGACGTCTGGCTGTACGGAGACCTGGGTCGTCCTTTCTTGTATCTCAAATCACAATTCCCACCCTAGTCAGTTCAGAATCTCCTGGAAATACCAATTCCTCCTCTTTTTAAGTTAGAAATAAATTAGTCTTAATAATTGCTTCATGATGGTTTGTCTATATCATCTTTTGTTTATAAGCAAAATAAAACTATTTTTTAGTCAGTTTACATTTTTCAGTTATTTCAAAGAACACTTACTCTGAACAGGCCCTGGGCTACATCCTGAAAACTCAGAAATAGGTAAACAAAGGTCCTGCCTCGATTTGCTGACAGTTTACTGCACTTGGCTGTGCGTTACTGGGAGGGGAGGAGGCAGGAGATAAGGAGATGGAAAGTGATCGTCATAATTATCACAATCATAATTGGTGTCATAAGTGTAACAGCAGCGTTAAGCTCCGCAACTACAGGGACATAGAAGAGGAAGCCAGGAATTCAGCCTTACTAGGTGGAGGGCAACTGGAGAGGCCAGTGATGCCAGGATGAGGCGGGAGCTGGCCTTGGCAGCAGAGCAGGTGCACGGGGAGACGAACATAGGCTTGAGGTGGTCTTCCTGACATGCTCAAGGGGAAAGGTATTCCTGGAAAAGGCAGCAGCCTATGGAAAGCTCGGAGCGGGAAGAGGTCAAGTGTATTCAGGGGAGTAAACCAGCTTAGTATGGCCGGCCCTTAGGACAGAAGAGTGAAGCACTGGACCTTCTGATCCCCACCAAGGACTTGTGCGCAGCGAGGCAGAACTCTGATGGATTTTAAACTGCTAGAGTGACGTGGTGGGTTTTGTGTTCTCAGGTTTGCCTTCAGGCTGCTGTGAGTGTGAGGGAGAGTGGGTTCAGCCTGGGGAGAGAGAGAGAGAGAGAGGCAGGCGGGCGTGGCCTGTTGGAGATGTGCCACGTGGTAATGAGAGGAAATAGAAAATGTCATTAACGTGTCTGCCACCAGAAATGAGAGCTAAATCTATGACTCTCCTCCTCCCATTTCTACCATGAATGATTGTGTTTCAATTATGATTTTGAATGTATTTCCTTGAGGAAATATGTCATGGTTCCACGATGGGAAAGACGGAAATGGAACCATGAAAGTTTAATTTATTGTAGTGACTCTGCATTTAGAGAAAGGAAGAAGAAAATGGAAGAGAAGAGAGAGGCCGAAACATGGAGAGCGCGCGGGCTGGGCCACCTGCTGTGAGCAAGGAACAGGCAGAAGCGGCCTGAGGTGTCTGAATATTGCTGGAGTCATTTGATGGCCTGTGATGAATGAAGCAGGGAGGCACCAGCCCTGCCGGGCAGAGAAGAGATTTCATGGGCCCCTAAGTGCCGGCTCTGTTGTTCCCCAAGGACGTTGAAGGAAAGAAATAGCCTTTTCTCGGGAAGAAGGATGGTATGGCTCTAGCCCCACGCTGGACACTGGGGAAGCGGGTGCAGGAACGAGTAGGATGGGGCCCCGCCCTCACAAGGCTTTCAGTCTAGGGGTGAAGGGACACTAGGCTGATATAACAGGAAAGGAAGTGTGGACAAGAGAGCTTCTACTGGACAAAGAAGCAAGCAACGCTAACTGAAAGGCAGGGACCCATTGTCTTGAAATAAAGGGGTTACCAGGCCTTGATTCACACATCAGTCAATGATCGTCTCAGGGGATCACACCCCTCACGGGTCTTTGGAAGGGATGGGTGCATTCAAAGTGTATCCATTTATCCATCCACTCGCTTACCATGTAACCAAGAATTCAACCGAGAATAAGTCCCAGGCCTTTGCCTTGTAGGAGCTACTGGGGGAGATAGACACATCAGGAAATAATTAATCAGAAAGCAAGGCAGTCTGAGCTCAGACAGTGATGTGCGTAAGGGTTGTAGGATCTCAGATGCAGCACAGTGAAATCTGTCTAGGAGGAAATCAGAAGAAATCTCTGAAGTGAGACTTAAAGGAGAAAGGGAGTTTCCTCGTGGATGGGTGAGCAAAAGGGGGCAGAGGAGGTGTCCCAATGAAAGCCACAGCCCATGCAGAGCAAGGCAGGGAGGCGGGAAGCGGCACAGTGATTTCAGGAAACCCAGGACTGGTGTGGGAAACACAGGAAAGGAAACTGGTGAACCACACCTCACAGGAGCCAGGACCACCACAACACGTGGGCCGTGCCAGGGACTTAGGATGACCTTGGGGGACTCGTGGGTGGACCTGGGTTCTCAGGAGACCACACGGGATGCTTGGTGGAGGATGGCCAGGAGGGAAGGGACTGGAGTTCTGGAGCTCGAACACCCAGCTGTCATAGGAGAGAGATGGCGGCGTCTGGGCAAGGGCAGTGACCGCAGCCTGATCAGAGGACATCCCAAGGGCTGTGCCGAGAGGACCGGGAAAACAAGCCTGCAGATGCTGAACGCAAATCAGCAGAAACTTTAGTCTAGAGATGTTCTGTTGCAATCAAAGCCTAGGAGCAATAGAAGTTTAGAGGGTGGAACACATTATTTCTTAAGCGGCAGCTGCATCATAATTACCTCAATCCCATCTCTTTTCACTTGCACATATTAAGCTTATTTGATCCCCAAAGCCATCCTGCAAGGCAAGGAGCATGCCCCTCCCCCCTACCTTTTCCAGATAGGGAAGCTAAATCCCGGAGAAGGTTTACCGTTTGCTTCAGGGTTACATCCAGTACATAGTGGAGCTGGAAGGGAATACATGTCTTTCTCACTCCAGAACCGGCACAGATTCCGTCCGTCCCTCCCTCCCTCCCCTCCTCCCCTCTTGTCTCCGGATGCCAGGCTTTGAAGATGAAGAATCTGGAAGGCACAGGGCCTGGGTCTCATGGAAGAGAAACACTGAATAGACTGCCCTGGGAGGTGTCAGTACTGGAGGTACATTTTTACATCAATCTACAGAGGAAGAAACATCTAGCTCTGCCTGGGGAGAAAGGTAAGGCTTCCAGAGGAGAGGACGTTTGAGGGTGAACATGAATCTCTAGTTGCAGAGGGCTCTCCTTAGCTCAGAGCTTGGCCACAGAAGTTAATTAGCAGAAGAATCTACCTTGACCCACGATGAGTCAGACTGGAATTCCCTTCTATTTGCGGCTAGCCCCTTGGTCTGCTGGCTAACGCTCTTCCTGGTGACCCCCTCTGCTTCTTCCTCCAACATACTTCCTTCTGACCACTCAGCTTTACCCAAAAAGCCCACTTGGAGCTCACGCAGGTCCCTGCACGAGGCCCCTGGGAGAAGGTGGGTGTGCTGAGTGGTGTGACCTGGAATCCATGGGCTTTTCTGCACTCATCCCAAGGGGGCTGCCGGTAGTTCCCTTTAAGAAGGGCGATCACACAAGTTAATTCCAGTCCCCCTGGCAACCGCAAGAGAGGCAGGCAACTCCCGGTTCATGGGGGAAGCAGCCCAGCATTGCAAAAGGATGCAAATGAATAATTAAGTCACTGTTTACAAGAAATTCTAATCTTAGGGCAGTTCAAGGTAAAGACAGACACTAGCCAGGAACAGTCAAGAACAACACTGCCAGAACACACGGAGACAGAGGCCTCTAGCCAGACGGTGCTTTTTTCTCTAAGTACTGTCGCCAGAAAAACTCAGCCAAAAAATCTCTCTGTTCTCTGGGCACCCGCAGCGTATCAGTAATAATAATAGTAAAAGTAATTCCCTGTGATATTGGATTGCCTGCTATGCGCTAGACATTTGTTTAGATTATTTTATTTCAAACCTCCCCCTCCTCCCTCCCCCTCAAACATCTAAGTAGGTGTGATTACAGAACAGGAAACAGAGAGGTTGAGTAATTGGTTGAAGTCACACAGTTAATGAGTAACAGAGTTAACTTGGGTCTAGGAAGTGAAATTAAGTCTAATTGCTTTTCAGATCTACACTTTGTTTTGCCAACTGGGGAAAATGGTTCTACAGATTAAGGTTTTATTTATTTCTGAATCTCCTACATCCCTCCCAATGCATCTCAAGTATTTGGGGTTATGGGGATCTTTTTTAAAACTTGGGAAATAAAGCCAGACTTCCTCCTAAAATTGCACCTGTGTACAAGGAAAGTTTTGCATAAAATTTCAGAGTATTCACAGACTTCTTTTGCAAACCATCTGTGAACTGCGGGCTAAGAAACTCTGAGGATACTCTTGTGTGTGGGTTGATTTAGGATTATACCCTCAACCTTTACGTGGTCATTCAGTGCAGGACTCTGTGACCTGCCTTTGCCCCTAGCTCACCAGCTGCCCACTCCTTCCCGCCCACCCCCAGCGCTGAATAGGGACCGCTGCTCTGCACAGGGCAGGGGAGATTCTGAGAAGGGACATAGACAGCTGTCCCGATAGTTCTTTGTCGAGGTTGATGGAGGTTGTCTCATTGCGTCCGAGACATCTTAATTCTGACATCACCTGTGGCTTGTACAACCGTCCAGAGGTCCGGGGAAACCCTGTAACGCACACAGCCTCTATTAACCTTACTGATGGCAGAGACGAAATGACAATGACCTTGTACATTCTCACTCTTTCCCAAACACACCCTCGATGCTATACTAAAACTTGACACGTTGTAGTTTCTTAAGCAGTTGTTGTAATGCAGAATCTGAAACCACAGAAGTGGTCTTTTGTTACTTCGTGTACCGCAGTCCAAACAATACAACACATCAGATTGAAGGCGAAAGCAGATATGAGAATCCAGACATTAAAGAGATTTACAAAAAGTGTAAAACAATCTCTCTCTACTATTTTATTTTAAAAATAATTATTTTATTAAAATATGTTATGTCAATAAGTAATTGACTTATTAGAGTTATGTTTGCATGAATTATGCACATCTTTTAACTTTCTCAGTTTTAATTTCTAATATAAATATTAATAGACATAACTCATACAAACAGAAGGTCTTTGAGATTCTTAATAATTTTAAAGAGTGTGAAAGCATTCTGGTGTCAAAAAATTTGCAAACCATTGCACTCTAGCAATCTTTGAGCATACAAAAGATATCTCCAAAAGCCATTATTAGTATGGACTGAGCGGTGAGATGGCCCAGCTTCTATTACCTAATACCTTTCAGCCCCACTCCCGTGATACTAACGCGGAGCTGTGTGGCTGGTCGACAGGGTACTGAAGCCTGGAGAGCCAGTGGTCTTATGTCCACAGTATGGTTCTAGATCGTCGAAGGCCAATAAATGCACATTTGTCCTGTATGCCCAGGGCCGCATCACTGGGGAGCTGGACCGCATCTCTTTCCACAGCATCAACCCAAACTCTCAGTGCAGGTGGCATGCCATCTTCTAGAAATGTATCTGTTACAGCCACTGGAGCTCTGGGCTTGGAGATGAGAACATTAACCAGCTGTGTGACCAGGGAAGTCTCTCCTCCTCCCTGGGCCTCTGTTTCCTTATTCACAAAATGTCTGATGAGTGGACCAGACTCTCTCTAAGACATTTTCCAACTTTGACATTCTACTAATCTATTTGGAGGAATAGTTGAAAGACAATACAAATAACAATTGGCTTCTACGTGGGGCTTTTTATAGTTGACAATTTACTTTCCCATCCAAATTTTTGCTTGGTGCTCTTTTCACTATACACACACCATGGCAATCGTGGTTGAAGATTCTAGACGGAGGTTTCTGGTTTTGAATCTTGTGCCACTAACTAGCTGTGTCAGCCTTGGGTAAATTATGCCTCATGGAACTTTTGAGTAGATTAAATAAGTTGAGGCAAGATTCTGGTTATGCTACATGCTCAGTAAATTATTATTAGCACAGATTCATTTTATTGTAGTTGTATGTTCATGTGACTGACTCCTCTTCTAGACTGAACACCTTGTTTAGTCTGGGACCAAAATGAAACAATACTAGCAGGCTTCCATCCCACAGCCTAGAAGCAAACCCAGGCAACCGTGTTCTGAAGTAGAGCTGTCCAGTCAGTTCTGCCCCTGCGCACAGGCAAGCTCTCGGGGAAGTACCATATTTCTTTCGTGGAATGTGTGACTGGGCTGCCAGAATGGTACTCACACACTGCCTTACAGTGATTCCAAGTGTTTATTTACTCAAGGCCCTGCACCAAATATTTGTCTGCTGTCCATACACTCTAGGGCAGCCTTGTACCCCACTAAGCCCATCCTAAATCACCTAAGCTGATAATGACCTGCAGACTTAGGAGCACAAAACAGAAGTTTACTGATAAATGGCTGAGATTTAGGGGTGGTTTTTAAAACAACGTTAATGGGGCAGTAGTGGATTGATGCAAAGGAACATACAATCTATGTTATAGTAAATATCATTCTTCCCATTTTAAAAGGTGAGAAAATTCCAGGTCAATAGGGATATCATCTAGGGTGTATTTGGCTGGAAATAACAGAAAATTCAGCTCAACTGTTATGGGAGTTAATGGGGCCTAAAAAGATAGAAGTAAGTAGGGCTTCTGGAGAAGGCTGATCTAGTGGCTCCATGGGGTTGCCAAGGACCTCATTTCTTTCTGTCTGTTCATGTGGCTTTTTATCATGTCAGCTTCATGACAGGTGACTCCCTTTATGCTTTCAGGAAGGCGGGTGGTGGCAGCAGCCAAAGCCATGGGCTACTTTGGGCGCATGTGCAGAAGCAGAGCGCCTTCCTCTCCTAGGGTCCCCACTCAGGCCTTGAGAGTCACTGTGAAAAACCCCCATGGATCCACATCCGGCCCTGAACTAATCGCTACTCCATTCTCCATCGCCCCCAACCCTTGTGCTTTATTATCAATGTTCATACTTATCGAGAGCCTCCTCTGTCAGGTGCTGTATGGTGGGAATACAGTTTTGAAGGAAGCCAACACAATCGCTGCCCACACCGAATTTACATCCTCTGTACTGTACATAAAGTAAGACTAATAGATTAAGTCGATTGGCAGGTAGGTAACTGTATAGACAGAAACATAACCATGGCTGTCATGTATGGAGACCGGCACCAGGCACTACATCAGATGTTTTTAACTTGCATTTTAGTTCAATCCTCAAAATATTCTTATAAGTATTAGCATCCACATTTTAGTATTAAAGGAAAATGGGATAGCAAGGGCAAATGATCTCAATACTAAGCTCACATAGCAAGTCCGTGTGAGAGGATACATTTGTGATCTTTTTCTCTTCTTTTTGCTCTGTGCACTGCCTCCCATACAAGGAAATACAATTAATTATGCCATCACTTTATTAGTATTTTTTGACTGTTGGAAGTTTAGATTGGACAAATAATAAATCTAGTTTAGTTTCTTCTTATAAAGTTATAATGTACTTTATTTATTCGCTTACAATTTAATTTTGCAGTGGCAAATTATGTTGAGAGATGCCTTGATTTTTCAGAGTCTTCAGGTCTAAATCTGAACTCATCAGCTTCTTCCAGGGGAAAAAAAAAAAATCATTGTTTCTCCCACACCTCCTCTCTTTCAAGGTTAAGGTCTCCTTATTTTCCAGGTTGGCCTAGATCAGAAATGTCCAGCCAGCCTGACACCCTGCTCCTTGAGAATTCGTATCTAATCAGCCTACAAGGCCGCTCAGCCTCTCCCTCAGGGTAGGGTGAAATGGTATTCAAATCTTTCCCCCCATTTTTCAGAGTAAATATCCAAAGTTAAGCTTCTTTATCTCATGTTTTCTTTACTTAAAAGCCAGTGTGATAACTCAAATAATTCTATACTTGTATGTAGTTAGTGTTTGATGAAAATTGGATAAATGAATATTAAATAAGCAAATAATCACTTTTACCTTTTTTTAAATTTGATTTTAAACACAAATACTATCCCATTCCTCCACTAAAGGCTTGATGAATACAAAAATCAGGAACTAATAATAAAAAAGCAACCAATTAAGAAGATCTACTACGTGCCAGACACTCTCCTAAGTGTTGTACAATTCTCCTTTATTGCCTTAACTGCCCCATATATAAAGATCAGCCTTTTATTTCATAGACATGAATAGAGAAAGATAGTAGGATTTGCCCTGGATCCCACAAACCACTGTGAGGGCTGGATTTTTAAGCCAGGTTGTCTGCCTAGGAATAGCTTCTGTCACTGTGACTAGCCCAAAGTCACAAAGGTTGGAGCCAACAAGATAAGCTCCAACCATATCATGGTTATCTGCTTCTGTTCCCATTTGGGAGACAATAAATGTTAATTGACAGTAAATTTTGGGAAGCTAAGAGCTTCAAGAAAAGAAAAATATATTTTCTAATATTCTATAAAAAATATTCCCAATAGTGTGTCATCATGTTTTTATCATCTGGCATTATCCTGAAAGCCTCAGCTTCTGGTGGGGCAGGCTTGCTTGGGTCATAGTAGAGTGATGCTCTCCAATCTCTGGAATGGGGCTGAGAGAGGCAGCCCCACAGCTGAGAGTTATAGGCATTGGTTTCAAGACACACAACCTCAAATCCCATCATTGATACTTACTAATTTTGTGGCATTGGGCATGTTGTTTAACCTCTTGAAAACTTTGTTTCCTCTAGTTAAAGCAATAGTAACTACGTCTACCTAATGGATTTTGTTTTGAGAAGAATTAAAGAAAATAACTGAAAATCATGACTACCATCCCTGGCACATGTCACATACTATTATTTTAATTGTGACGACCCCAGTAATCTCTTGTTTATTCAGCAGTTATCCCTGGTGGTGCAAACTATCACCCACTGGGTGGTACACACTAAATATTCATTGCATAATTAAAGAGATAATAGCAAAGGAAGAGATTATAAGCCAAAGGAATAGATGTACAGAAACATGAGGCCAAAAAGCAGTGGGGAATTGCAAGTAATTTATTACCTTTCAACCCAATATCATGAGCAAAACAATGGTCTTAAATGGTTTTTGGATTGAGTTAATTTTTTAATAAATATATCTCACTATAGATATTACAAACATAGGCATTCACACACCCAACACCATAAACTTCATCACTTCTCTTCCAGTAAATGACCATCCTTGGTACTTCTTTTGCTTTTAAAAATATGTTTTAGAAGACATTAATTACCTTCTGTTGTTTGTAATTAGGCAAAAAAAAAAAAAAAAAATAGAGATTCTTGATGCCTGCCTCATATTGGGCAATAGGGTAGTCAATATCTAGGGAAGACTCCTTTTTGTATAAAATAAATAAATAGGTGAAAATATTATGAAAAAATTACTCAAATAGATGGCTGAGCTGGTAAGAAAAAGGAGAAATGCTCAAACTCCAGAGGTTAGGAAAAGCTCAAAACCAGAAGGTAACCTTTCTGGTTACTTTCTGGAACTCTTTAAAGTGGGTATTTACCCTGGCATTATTTCCCAAGACCTGGTAGGTTAGTGCTTATGTTTCAATGGCCACAAATGTGCACAAAGACAAGAGAACAAATCCTGAGCCTGGACAAAAACAGAAACCCCCAAAAGCTAATACTCTTAGGGGATGAAGTAGTAACCACTCCCACCCCAATAGAGAGAAACTTAGGGATAATCACCAGGTCCCTCCTCAGCCCTGAGTGGAAAAAATATCCCCATGCATTTCCTAAACAACATGCTAAGACTCACAAGGGCTTAGAATCAGTCAGTCTGCACAAAATTCACACCAGTTGTGTGGTCTGCAAAAACCTGGAAAGCCTCCAAGTAGCTTCCAAGCCAAGGTCCTGGGTCAGAGGAAAAGGGTTTTTAACTGTCTAACCACTAAGGTGACATATATCTCTTCTGTCCTTTGTCTATTGGCCAAAAGTAGTCATTTGGCCTCCAAATATCTGCAAAGGAGGCTTGAGAATATAAGGGTGAGAATTAGAATGTTTGGTGAGTACTGTTTCTGCCACATGGTCTAAAATCCTTGTATTTTAGGAATAGTGAATATTGATTACATTTGGATATTTTAAAATTAAATATAAAAGCTCAAATTTCTAGGATAATGGCAAAAGAAGGGTCACAGTATGTAACTTCAAAGTTAGTCAAAGGAAACAGTTAAAATGAAGGGAATATTTTAAAACCTCAATCAATTCAAAAGAAGTTTAAAAAAAGAGAGAGAAAAAAGATATTGAGTTAAAGAGAGACAAGTAGAAGTCACAATATAAAATGGTAGAAACAAAATCAAACTTATAATTAATTTGATAGATATACAATAAACAGGCTATAGTCTCTAGTTAAAAGGCATGGACTCTGGCAAATTTTAGTAAACATTGAAGTGACAGAAAATTCCAAATTATTCTGTAGAATTGAAAATCAAAGACCTCACAACTTATTTAATGAGATTATTGTATCTTTGATACTTGTGTTTGTTTTCTATTGCTACGTAACAAATTATCACAAACTTAATTGCTTAAAAAAATCAATTTATTACTTCACCATTGTGTAAGTCTTAGCCCACACAGGCTCTGCTGTGTTTTGTGTTCAGCATATCACAATGCTGACATCAAGATGTTGGCTGGTTTGCATCCTCATCTGGAGGCTCTAAGAAAAATCCACTTTTAAGATCATTCAGGTGGTTGACAGAATTCAATTTCTACAGGTTGTAGAATGAGGTTCCAATTTCCCTTGCTGGTGGTTGTCTGAGAGTGCCTTTCTCTCAGGTCCTTGAGGCCACCTGTATTCTTTTTCACATGTTCCCTTCCATCTTCGAGCAAAAATGTTGAGTCAAGTGTCCTCCGTGCTTCCAGTCTCTCTGACTTATTCTTCATCCAGCTAGAGAAAACTCTCTGTTTTTAAAAGGGCTCATACAATTAGATTAGAACCACCTGGATAATCTTATTTTAAAATCAGTATGACATAAAACATGAAATAATCATAGCAGTGATATCTCATACTCACAGGTTCCAGGGATTAGGAAATGGTATTTTACGGACATTTTTAGAATTGTGTCTACCATAATATCAAAATCAGAGAATACTTCAAAAAAGAAACATTGCAAGGCAATTGTACTCATGGACCAAGAGGCAGAAATTCTAAAATGTATACTGTCACTGAATTCAGAAATGCTTAAATAATAAGTAATTTACAATAAACAACTTGGTTATATCTCAAGAACATAAAAGTGTTTTAACATTTAAAAAATCCATTAATATAATCAACAATATTTCATATTAAAGTAGAAATAAAATATTACCAATTCAGAAAATGCATTTTAAATAAGAGCAGAAAGTCTCAAAAAGACACAGATTTCCATCAGTAGTAGAATGAATAAAGAATAGTATATTTATATGATCAAATATTGTACATCAGTGAAAATAGGTGAGTGCCTAACTATATACATTAAAATAGATAAATTTACAATAGTCAGGACATGGATACAACCTACATGTCCATCAATAGAGGAATGGATAAAGAAGATGTGATACATATATACAATGGAATATTACTCAGCCATTAAAAGGAATAAAATAATGCCATTTGCAGCAACATGGATGGACCTAGAGATTGCTGAGTGAAGTAAGTCAGACAGAGAAAGACAAATATCATATGATATTGCTTACATGTGGAGTCTAAATAAAAGGTACAGATGAACTTATCTACAAAACAGAAATGGAGTTACAGATGTAGAAAACAAGTTTATGGCTATCAGGGGGTAAGAGGGGGAAGGGATAAATTGGGAGATGGGGATTGACATATACACACTACTATATATAAAATAGATAACTAATAAGGACTACTGCATAGCACAGGGAACTCTACTCAATACTCTGTAATGGTCTATATGGGAAAAGAATCTAAAATAGAGTGAATATATATGTATATATATGTATAACTGATTCACTTTGCGGTATACCGGAAACTAACACAACATTGTAAATCTACTCTACTACAATAAAAATTAAAAAAAAAAAAAGAAAAAGAAAAAAATAGAGGAATCTCATAAGTTAAAAATTCAGGGACAAGAAGAAGGATATATACAATAAGTTCCATTATGTGAAGGTCAAGTATAGGCAAAACCAAACAATATATTACTTAGAAATAAAATATTATATGGTATAACTATTTTAAAAAATGGAACGATTTTACAAAATGATCAGTTTAGTGTTTAACTCTTAGTGGAAGGGAATGAGATGCAGTTGCAGAGGGATAAATATAGGACTTAAGGATTATGACAATATTTTTAATGCCCAATGGTGAGAACATGAGTGCTCATTTTATCATTTTTAACTGAACACGCATGCAAGATATATTATTTAGCATGTATGATATATCTTATTTTTAAAAGACCAAAAAAGATTGAATTCTAAAAATAGTCACCCAAATTCCAAATAAATATAAACATATAAAAACATTTAAAAAATTTTCCCAGATATTGCTTTGCAAAGAAACGTTTCAGAAGCCTATTAATATTTTTGCAAATATTCCCTTTCCAACTTATGGAAAAGCTGGCATCTGAATTTAAAATGCCAGACTAGAAGAAGGGGAGAGGGGAGACATCTTTGGAAGGCAAATAGAAAGCCTTTATTTGAGAAAGAATCCTTTGCTTCATAAAGTGGAAAACACAAACAATTGAGAATCCAACTAAAGGCATTACTTGAATCACCTAATAAATAAAAAGTTACTGAACGTGTAAAGGTCTTAAGAGGAAGGATCATGACCTGGAGTAGGATTTACTCAAGACTCACCCTTAAAAAAGCCCAAAACAATGTCCCAAAAGGATATCTAGGTAAGACAGAATTAAGAGGTTAAGTCCTGTCAAGCTAAATGGGCTTGGATATACCTTGTTCTTAGCACAGATATTCACTAATAAAGTGTAAAAACAGGAGTACACGTATTTGAGATGATTATCCAGCAATTTAACTTCATTCTAAAATAAGAAGCAACATTTCAGGGATGGATAATTGAATCTACAGTTTTTACAAGCTGTTATTCATCATTTCCACTAGTCAATCAAAAATCACTAGGCATACAAAGAAACAAAAAATGTAATTCACAGTTAAGAAATAAAAAGCAGTCTATATAAACAAAATCCAAAATGTCTCAGATGTTGAACTTAACACATATAAGCAGCAATTATAAATATGTTTAATGAGCTAAATAAAAATATATTCAAAGAATGAAGCAAAGGGCCTTAATGAATAGCAGATAAGAAAACTTGGAAGACATATGGAAACTATTATAAAGGAACAAAATGGAAATACTAAAAGTGAAAAATACAAAAATTGAAACAAATAATTCAGTTATAGGTCTAACAGCACATGGGTGAGCAGAAGTAAGGGCCAGATAATTTGAAGATTGATCAAAAGAAATCATGAAATTTGAAAGACAGAGAGAGGGTGAAAATGAATGAAATTAGAAGGTCCTCAAGGACCCATGGGATAATATAAGAACACCTAACATATGTATAATTGGAGTACCCAAAGGTCAAAGTGAGAGATTGGGGAAGAAAACATATATAAAGAAATAATGACAGAATATTCCTAAATTTGATGAAAATAAAAACAAAACAAAATAAAACAAACAACACTGCTACAGAGATTCAATAATTTCAATAAACCTCAAGCAGAATAAATGTGAAAAAAAAGAACAAAACTTATGCACATTTTAGTCAACCTCTGAAAACTAGTGATATGACAATAATCAAGGGAGGGTGCTAAATGGTACCATACTTTTCAATGTTATACTTTTGGCAAATGTAAAGTGTGCATCAAAACCTTGGGAGCTGGAAGAGTCAGGTAGCAAGTTTAGGGTAGATAGAAGTACAGTATCGACTGTAACTACAGTAAGTTTAAGGATACATATTGCTGGACTCAGAACAACTACTGGGAAACAAATAACAAAATAACAACAAAAAAAATACATACTGAAAAGCCAAAGTGTAACACTAAGAAATACTGGACAAAGCCAAAAGAAGACAGGAAGTAAATAAGCCAAAGGAAAAAATAGAAAGCAAATGACAAGATGGTAGACTACAACCCAATAATAATGGTTACATTAGCTGTAAGTGGTCCATAAATCATGAGGCATATTGCAGAGATTCAGACCTAAGGTGGGTATTATCTTAATACTAACAAGTCTGACAGACTCTCAACAGATCAGAAGGAAATGGCATTTGGCAATTGCTGGGAGCAGATTTGAGCTATTGACATATTTGTTCATTCATTTATTCAGTCAACATAATGAGTCTTGATATGGGAAGTGCCCTTTGCTCTCCTGTGAGAGATAATGTTAGTTATACAACGCTATTAACAATTATTAATTACTTAATCCATAACACCTGAATTCTACCAAACATTTAAAGACAAAATTCAGCATAATGACTATAGTTAATAATATTGTATTATATACTAGAAACTTGCTAAGAGAACAGATTTCAGGTGCTCTCACCAGACACACACATGCAGACACATACACACACACACACACACACACACACACACACATGGTAACTATGAAAGAAGATGAATATGGTGATTAGCTTAACTGTAGTAGTCATTTTAGTAATACATGTATATCAAAACATTAAGTAGTACACCTTGAACATATACAGCTTTTACTAAAAATAAATAAATAAATAATAATCTCCAACGTATATGTATATTAAATTATCACATTGTATACTTAAAATCATCTTGTACAACCTAAATTTATAAAATTTTGTCATACTTCAATAAAGCTGAAAAATAAATAATAGAAAATAAATGTTAGCACGAGATGTAGAAAAGGCTAATAATAATAAAGAAAAAATAACAGCAATTCTACAGTCTCTTTCAGTAAACAGAAAAGGAACACTTCTCAATTAATGAGATCAACATTGCCTTGATATAAAAACTATAAATGAAAATACTAGAAAACTACAAACCAATATTCCTCAAGAATATGAATGCAGAAAAATCATTAACAAACTTAGTAAAACAAATTCAACTACATATATATATGTATATATACATGTATATATATATATGTCATATGCCACAACCAGTTAAGGTTTACCCTTGGAATTTAAGGCTGGGTTACTTTTGAAAATTATCAACATAAGGAAGAAAATCACACGATCATATTATTTGATGCAGAAAAATAACTGGAGAAAATTCAGCACCCATTCATGTAAAAACTCTTAGCAAACTAGAAGGAAACTTCCTAAATCTGATAAAGGCATCTAAAATAATCTACAGCTAACATGATACTTAATGGTGAAAATTTAAATGCTTTATCCCTATGATAGAGAAGAATCCACTCTCACCATTCATATTCAATTATCCTGAAGGACATATTCAGTACCCTAAGGCCAAAAAAAGAAGTAAAAGACATAGAGTTTAGAAAGGAAGAAATAAAACTGTTCCTATTCTCAGAATACACTGTCTACATAGAAAATTTCACAGAATCTGCAGAAAATTTATAGGAAAACTCCTACAACTAATAAGTAGGTTAGATAAGTTCACAGAATGCATGACTGTCACACAGGGAAAAAATATTTCTCCACACTAGCCATAAACACTGGGGAATCAAAATTAAAACATCGACACCAATTATCATAGCATTAACAAATAAAATACTTACATATAAATTTAGCAAAATTTGTAAGAATCTGTATTCTTCTACGTACCTCAAAATGCTGATAAAAAAATCAAAGAAAACCTAAACAATTGGAGAGACATACAATGTTCACAGATAGCAATTCTCAACATAGTAAAAATGTCGATTTTCCTAAAACTAATAATCTAGACTGAATGCAATACCAATCGGAATCAAAATCCCAACAAAATTCTAAATTCATACGGCAATGCAAAGAAATTAATCAAAACCATTTTGCAAAAGAATGAAGTTGAAGGATGCGTTAGTTTATTCCAGCTACCATAATAAAATAGCACAGATGGGGTGACAGAAAAGGTATGTATTTCTCACAGTTCTAGAGGCTGGGAAGTCCAAGATCAAGGTGCTGACCAATGCAGTTCTGGGTGAGAGCTCTCTTCCTGGATTGCAGATCGTTGCCTTCAAGGCCTTTATTTGGAGCATGGGCAATTCATGTGTCCTCATCTTATAAGGTCACCGGCCCTGAAGACCCCATCCTGATAACCTCATTTAACTTTTATTGCCTCCTTACTGGCTCTATCTCCAAGTAGATTCACACTGGGGGTTGGGACTTCTACACATGATTTTGGGGAGGAACAAAAATATTCAGTCCATAACAGGGGGATTATAGCAATTAAGAAGGAATACACTATTGATATGGACAACTTGGATGAATCTCGAAGGCATTATGCTGCACGAAAGAAGTTAATCTCTAAAGGTCATATATTGTATGATTCCATTTATATGACTTTCTCAGAAAGACAAATTTGAAATGATGGAGAGCAGATCAGTAGTTGCCAGGGTTTAAGGGTAGGGGAGGGTATGACCTCAAAGGAATAACATGAAGAAATAGGTTGGAGTGATGGAAATGTTCTATATTCTGATTGTGGTGATGGTTACATGAATCAATCTCTTAGTGTTAAACTCACAGAATACTGAGCCAAAAAAATTTTTTTAATTTAATTTTACTCTAAGTAAAAATAAATAAAGAAGCATACAACTGGTAAGAGATGAATCTCCATCACTCTCTGAGTTTCAACCTGTGCATTTTTATATTATCTCTACAGAAGGATGAAGTGGTACAGAAGTCTGTAGACACCCCCACATTAACCTGCTAAAGCGTTTTGATGGAGATCACATGATTAACCCACTCCTTACCCCCCAACCACATGTCTGTAGGGAAACATTCTAGATGCCTGGAGCTCTCGGAAGTCTGGAGGGAGAACATTCATGGGTACTAAAGCTAGTCTTCTGCTTGACACCAATGACTGAGAAATCCCCCTGCAGCAATGCTTTCAAACATTTTATTTAGTGATTTTTATATGCATTTATATCTTTGGCCTTGTTTAACATTTTTCACTGAGTTCCCTTTTCCTTTCAAGAAGCAGAAGCCAAAGAAAACAAAAAATGAGTTACAGGAGCCTCAGCAAGAAGTCTCCTGAGACACCACCGTCTGCTGGAAAATTCTCCTCAAGAGTTTACAAGACAAATATAAATATATACTGGAAGAAGTTTTCAGTGACCTTTAAACTGTTTGCATTTCAGGAAGATTCCAAAAGGAGTTTCTGTCCCTGGCAGGTTCTTGGGTTTCTGGGCTTAAATTAAAAAAATCTAAACCAGATCACACTTCAGGCTAAATGTCCCAGACAGAGCATCACCAAAAGACCTGGGCAGCAAAGAACCTACTGGGTTTTTGGAAATGTGCTCACTATTTTTTCTATGTGGTTCATTTAATCCCAACAGTTTTGGGGACAGGGATTGTTATTCTCATCATACAGAGGAGGAAATGGAATCTCAGATTACAAAATTCAAGGCTACAGACCCTGTAAGAGTCTCATATTCCTTGTGGGTATAAAGGATTTGTATTACCTATTTCCCAATGTAGTTACAGATTTAACATTGAAGTCAAGAACATAGTAGGTGCTCAATAAATGACAAATGTTATTACATGTGGGTAAAAAAATTCCAAATCCAAGTTCTATAGACTCAGAAGAGCAGGTGCTTTCTGTTCACCATGCAGTCTCCTCTGGGGTCCAGCCAGGCAGACCTCCTCCTCTGTCCTTTGTTCTATGGCCACAGGCACCAGAGACTGCTTTCCCAGCCTCTTTTCCTAAGGTCCCTTCTCCCAAGCTGTGAGTTGACTGGGCTCCTCTCATCAGAGTTCCTCTTCCTTTCTACCTGCAAAGACAAGGGACTCTTCTTTTTCAGGACTCTGCTGTCATTCACTTTGATGACAAGCTAGTGGTGACAAAAATAGCCAAGATGAAGAGTCAGCCAAGTGTGCAGTGTCCTATACGGCCCTTGGGAGCTGTGATCAGGCACATCTGTCTTCTGTTCCTAGAACCTTTGAACAGAAGGTGACTGCAGTGAATATGCTTCTTCAGTCTTTATTCTGCCAGGTCCATGTGACATCCCCATCAAAATTTCCCAGGGGGCTTCAGACAGGGCAGGGGAGGTCCATTCCTTGACAATGGCTCCTCCTTCCATCAAGATCAGTTCAGATGGAGTCTCTCAATGTTCATCTTCTCCAGAGAGCTTTTGTATTTATGATAGTCTAGATGAGGGGACTCACTACCTCGTACCTCTGAACCACTCATGTCTGGGTACTTTGTTCATACCTATAAACACAATGATGTACCATTCAGTTACATTAAATGGGAGAACAAACCCTTTGACATTGTAAAATTCTTTGCCTTAGCCTTCTTGTTTTATGTTCTGTGAGTTTCTTCCCTTCTGGTTTTAAATATCATTTTTCAAACTATATTTTAAAAAATAGAGGAAGCAAAAGCAGCAGGGAAATAATTACCTATAAACCCTCACTCAGAGATAAGCTAAGGACTGTTAATATTTTGAGTATTTCTTCCTGATATATTTTCGCTCTTATCTCTCTCTGTGTAGGTGAGACCATAGTGTGTCAGTGTGTGTGTGTGTGTGTCTGCATGTGTGTCTATGTGTTTCTGTCTCTGTGTGTGTATGTGTCTGTGTGTCTGTGTGTGTGCCTGTCAATGTGTGTCTGTGTGTATATCTGTGTGTGTGTGTCTGTGTGTATATCTGCATGTGTGTGTGTGTGTGTGTGTGTGTGTGTACCCTTCAGTGTCCTGCTTTCCTCAGCCAGCTTACACCATGAATATTTTTCCTTATCATAAAAGACAAGGAAAGACTGAGAAACTTCTACTTGGAAGAGATTAAGGAAAAATAACAGCTTTATGCAAAGTGGGATTCTGGATAGGATCCTGGAACAGAATACATTCATTCTTGGGAAAACAAGTGGAATTCAATTAAACTCTAGTTTGGAAACATTAACTTCCTGGATTTGATCACAATTTGTTAATTGGGCCATCATTACATAATACTTTACTATTTGGGACGCTGGTTGGCAGGTATGTGGTAGCTCTCTGCACTCTCTTTGCAACTTCTCTGTAAGACTCAAACTAGTCCAAAATAGAAAGTTTTAAATTTTTCTCATTATATAACAACATATTTATCACAGATATAGTTTGTATCTATTTTTTCAAGTGCTGCATGAAAATATACTGTGCCACTTCAGTTATGAGGGCATTCTTACAACTTTCACAATTTTGAGAACATTCTCAAGAAAGCCCGAGGATGAAATTACTGGGTCAAAGGAATAAATGAATAAGTACCCCAAAATAATTATCTTACTTTCATCAGAATTATCCTTTCTATAACAACTGCACCTGAAATTCTCAGGTTCAACTTTCAAAGTCCAATGACAGCCTTCTTCTACTGTTTCGGGAAATACAATTACTAAACTAACTTTGGGTTTAAAGTTCCATCCAGTCCTCAAAGTACTACCATTGTTGGAACGGTACCAAGGATTCTCAGTTTCTAGGTGGTATCAGGTTTATTTTAATGGAGGCTTCATCTCAGGTTTATTTGTTCTACAACAACAATTTTTTTTAAAAAATGTGTTCCTATCTCTGAACTCACTTCAGGAATGAAAGACTCCACTCTGCTGAAATGTTCCAGTTTGGTGATAGCCCGAGCCTTCAGGCCTATCCCAGCCACAATAAATCCCACATCTTGTGGGAAAATGTGTCATTTGCATGGCATTTGCCCTTTGAGAGTATGTGTGTGTGTTTCTCGTGCCAAAGACATTTGAGAGTGTAATAGAGGCTGTTCTGTGTGAGGCAACGAGCTGGTGGCTGAGTGATGTTCTTCCATTGCTTGTGGAAACTTCCAGGCTGGGGACTGCCTCAGTTTCTCCCCTGATCTCAGTAAAAAAAAGCATCCCTTTTATTTGAAGTGCCCATGTCGAAGCTGCATGAAACACTGGGTCCTTCGTCTAATTGAAAACCCACTTTCTTTGCATCATATGCATAATTATACACCATAACAATCTCTCACATTCACGTAAGATTTCAAGTTGGACAAACCTGCACACCAGTTATGTCATTTAGCCTTAACCTCTTCCTCCCTGTTGCATCCCTTCCACTGCCCAATCTCCCCCCAGAACACGTCATCGGGAAGCGTGGAGTCTTTGCCTTTTTTTAGGGATTGAGGAAATGGAAGCTTACAGAGGGTAAATGAGGTAAATGACACGCCAGGTTTATAGAAAATACCTCGTAGAGCAACACTTGTACAAAATAGATTGTGGGCTGAGTATTTCGTTTTTAGAAACACGACTCAGATTCCCTCAGACTGTGCCTTGCTCATAGTAGACCATCAGATGCAAGCCCAGCTCTTGCACAGGGATTTCTAGGATCTCTCAGTTTAGAAGAATCTCTCCTTTTCCCCTCTCCCTCGATATTTCCCACTCTCATGGAGACCTGCCTCGGTGTGCATTGCCATCTGCCTTTATAGGAATCACTTTGAAGATGCACCTGGTTCTCTTGCAAACTGTGAGCACCGTGAAGGCAGTGCCCGAGCCTGACTCTTCTCTGCACCTTTGGCCCACATACCAGTACTAGTGTCTCCTCTGGGCTGGCGTGATGTCCACTAGTGGGTGTGGAAAGGCACTGATTATAGTGAGAGATTTAAGGATGGAAAAGATTGAGAGTTGGAAGGGAAATTAATACGTATTGATCCCCATTGTTTGCCAGGCTGTAGCCCCAGCACTTTACAGCTATTCTCCATTAATTTCTGACTTAAATATTATCACCCACAGCTTCAAGATGAAGCAAATCCCACTCAGAGAGATTAGGGCATTTCTCCAAGGTCACCTAACTAGTAAGGGGCAGCACCGAGATTTGAACTTAGAGTAGGCAATTCCATGGTACTCTTTGTACTAAAAGACAACCCTGAGTGAACCAGTAGTGTTAGGAGGAATTTAGTTCCTTAAGATCAAGAACTAATCTCATTTATATGTATCACATGAATGTAATACAGCTAGTACCTGAAAAAGAAAATGAGGATGGGAAATTTTCTACGTGTATTTTATACATTCAAGGAACATTGGGGTCTATTTTCATTGGCTTTCTACACATTATTTTTCAAACTGAGAACAGCTGGCTATTTTCCACTTGGGTATAAATGGATGTCTAAATTGCAAAGGTGCCCAGAGCTCAGACTTACTTAACTTTCAGCTTAGGTATCCACCCTGTGTTGCACAATCGTCAAATGGGATATGATGCAATTTTTTTTTAAACAGACTTTGCAAAACAAGTGTTGAGTAACTCGAATCTCTCTTTATCCTTGTATGCGCCTAGCAACCTTGCAGG
Organism: Delphinus delphis; assembly: GCF_949987515.2. NCBI lineage: Eukaryota > Metazoa > Chordata > Mammalia > Artiodactyla > Delphinidae > Delphinus > Delphinus delphis. The sequence continues at coordinate 81,154,789 of NC_082694.2, forward strand.
TCTGTTTGACAGAAAAAATTTGCCCTTGGACAGCAGTTCAGCAAGAGCCTCAAAGGCTCGGAAAAGCAAGAGGCTTCGAAGTGTTGCAATCAGTCGGCCTGGCTGAGATTAACCTGGAGGAAAGTGAGGGAAGTGCTCTGGCTCCACTGAGCCCTTCCCCTTCCTGTGGACACAGCAGTGACAGAGACAAAAGCCAAATGCACGAACACACTTCAGTGTTTGCACAGTGGGCTGCAGGGTCTGCCGCAGAGGTTGAGAACTGTCCAACACATTCTTTTCTGTGGAAAAATGATGCGACATTACAGAAAATTTTGAAAAAAAAATTAATCATGTCTCATTTTATCACCCCAATAGAAGTGTTTTCATTCATATTTTACACCGTGGGACAGAATAAAGGAAGCGTACCACCTACGGAGAATTATTGGGTTAGAAACTGGACTCAGTGATGTATATTTATAATCGAATTTTGTCTGACAAAAATCCTCCAAGGTCTGTCAAAAGATTTTCTCCCATTTTACAGATACAAAGATAAACTAAGGAGATTTCTGTAACCGAATAAAGTTCCCTGAGCAAACCGTGAATCTGGGATTCAACTCCAGTTTTGTATGACCACAAAGCTAATGGCTTATTCTACATCATCGTCAAGCAACCTTATATCTTTCTCATTTATCGTTATATCTAAGCAAGTTATTTTACTATCCGTGTCTAAATTAATATTTTAATATATGTAATCTAAATATCAATAGATATGTGATCGTTTACTTTAGAACATTAAGTTTTATAGCAGGTACAAATCTCAGGTTACAAAAAATTTGTTTCCGAGAAATGTAGCTTTATTTTCTAGAAACAGGCTTGATTTCCATGTCAAGCCCCCATTTTGCTAGGTAGTAAGAACTAAAGCTCATCACTGAGAGACTACCATACCTGAACTGTGGCAGATTCCTGAGTGTTGTTTGTGTTCATGTTCTTAACCAAAGCCGTGTAGCCCTTAGATTTTACTCTCTGTCTGCTGTAACATCCCCTGGGACACCCTGATTCCCATTCAGCTCCTAGTTTCTTTCCTTAAAGGTCACTCCCGCATCCTTATCTACCCAGCTGCAAAGCCTCTTCAGGCCTGGCTTCATTCAGCTGCTGCTTAACTGAATGAATTGCTTATCGATACCTTCACGGCTCGGGCTTTCCATGGCCTTGCTTCCTCCCCATTTGGGATCCTCTTTACCATGGATTTGCTGTACTTCCAAACGAGGCTCTCAGGTAGGCCACAGGCTATGAAGTCAGTAGCAGGCACTTGTAAATACTGGGATGAATCTTGGGATGTGTCAGGGCAAGAGAGGACACTGGAAGCGCAGCCATCTCACAGGTGACCAGTGAGTGGGTGACATTTGCATTAGTCATGGTTCTCCAAAGGAGCAGAACCAATAGGAGACACACACACACACACACACACACACACACACACACACATACATATTGAATATATGGGGAGAGAGAGAGAGAGATTTTAAGTAATTGGCTCACAAGATTATGGAGGTTTGGAGAGTTCAATATCTGATGGGAGAGGCCAGCAGGCTGGAAGTGGGAAAGAGTTGCAATTCAAATCCAAAGGCAGTCTACTATAGGACCAGAAAATACCAATGTTGCAGATGAAAAACTAAGGCAATCTGCTGGAGAATTCTCTCTTGCTCCAGGAGGCCATACTTTTGTTCTATCAGACCCTCCACTGATTGAGTGTGACCCACTCACATTACGGAGGGCAATCTGCTTTACTTAAAGCCCGCAGATATAAACATAAATCTCATCCAAAAACATCTTCACAGAAATATCCAGAGTAATGTTTGACCACATATCTGGGCACTGTGACAGGCAAGGTGACACAAAATTAACTGTCACAATACTCTTTGCGTGGGCACGCACTATAAATACACACAGCAAAGAGAAGAATACTTATTCAGTGCTTCTCTTCTGGTTAGTTCAAGCCATGTTCTCAACTTTTTATGGTTGCTCTGAGAGAGGGCCCTTTCTGACAAGTAAAAAACAACCTATATTTACAACATATGAATTGATTCATTTAGAAATATTTATTGTTCCAGGCACTGTGTTCGTCTCTGCAGATTCATGGGAATAAAACACCGTTCTTTGTCCCAAGGAATTGAGTTTTATGGATAACTAAACCAGAAGTCATTAAACACTCCAATAATTGCTAAAACCGCAATAATCAAGAGTGCTAAGGGACCCTATTATTTTGTCATTCCATCAGTTTTCACATTGGTGTTACGCCACTGGCTGCACGAAGGGATATTAGAAGAAACAGCCATAAGAACTGTGCCACCGTGTTGATGGAGCGGAGGATGCTGTACAGGATGACCTCTACAGCATCCTGTGGTACCCCCTTTATGAAGACCTAGGCCGAGAAGCAACTTGAGCTCAGAAAATAAAATAGTTGTGTTTCCCCTTAGCAACGGGTTAGCTTTTACCTTAAGAACACAGTTAATTCTGTGCGTGATTATGTAGGTAGTTTTTCTTTGCTTTGGCTATGAAGGAGGAAAAATCAAAAGTTGGGGACCACCTCTGGCAGTCCTTCAGGACCACGCCACATCCATCGTGCATACTGACTATACGCCAACATTCTTTCTTTCTCCCTCTCTCTCTCTCTTTCTCTCCTCCTACTGCCATTTTTCCTTCAGTAGATTTTTAAAAATCTTACTGTATTTAATGCTTTGCTGTCAGCCAACTCAAACGCATTTTGGAAAGATATAGGAAATTGGGTTGATGGAAGTGCAGATGGACGGATAGATGGTGAGACAGATTTTCCTTTGAGGGAGTGATGGGAAATGTCACTGGAGCAATGGCGCAGCCAAACTGGATAGAAGAAGATGAGTGTTTGCTGGGAGTGAAGGAGGACAGTTTCCACTTGGGGGTAGGTCGGGCAGAGAGATGGGGGAGTCTGGATTCTACTAATCTTTGGTGAAAAAAGCTAATTAAATAAGTGACTTAGTAATCACATCATCTGGTTAATGCACTTCAGAACGCTTCCCAGATACTTTGGTCATTATGTTGATGGAAAGCTTTTTGAACAGAAAAAAAAAAAAAAAAGCCATCTCCCTATATGCTCATCCTGTAATTATCCATTTCTTGCCTGCCTCTTGCTGTTTTTGATAAGAACCATTAGGATAATAATGACAGACTCGACTCATGTATTAATAATTCTGTCGATGTACACTTCTTCATGTCACTGTGAAAGACTGAAATATGTTAACCTTTTAAATGCCCTCCGTCACAGGCTGTGTCAGACCTTTATTAATGGCCTGCTTCAGCTGCCCAAACTCCAGCTCGCTGCAAATGTGTGTGATGTGCAGAAACAAAGCCTTTTCATTTTGCTCATGGTCATTTCCCTTTTTAGGAACTTGAAATGAAATACTGTGTTTATCCTGTATAGCCTAAGAATGTACGTCAGCTGCACAGCCTGAAATAGACATGGTTTTGCTGCCCTAAATATTTGATTCTTGAGTCAAGTTATTATAATTGCTAGACATCCTTCTTTAAATATAGAAGGACAGTCAGTGGACCTGCACATTTGAAATAAACATCATGTTCAGAGGTAGCACTGTTTCTATTTGATTTTTTCATAATATCCTCGGTCTTGGTGAGTGCAGTAAAACACAATATTTGATTTGTCTAAGGACATGCAGCTCTAGAGAGACATCATCAAGAGGTCTTTGGGATATGAGAAGGTGTTTCTTGTAGTTCAGGGGTGTAGTTAGGACAGAACAGAAATGTCAACATGCCCTTTTATAAAACCATTGTTCATCAGCCATTGCCCCAACTTGACGGCTGCTGTTTCACTGATAAGTGGTTTCAGATTAAACAGTGGAGACAAATACATTTACCGCAGACAAAAGCACATAGGAGGAGACCTAACTGCCTTTGAATTGTTTGATAACTTATCTTCTACAGCCAGGGCATCCAACTAAAGTTGCAAGGCTGCCCTGACATCTGCAGAAATAGCCTTGGGATAAAAATATTTTCAAGTGGTCCTGCTTGGTACAGTCTCAAGTTAGAGAAGTAAAAGATAAATAAGGGACTCCAAGTTCATGTGTACCTTTGAGGTGTGCTTATGTATGTGAAACGTTTCCATTGTTCATCCTTCTGATACTTGTAACATCAGGTCCAACCTGCCTTTAGACAATGGCATTTAGACTCCATTGTTAATTTGGAAAGGAACTTGATATAGTGTAGTTCCTTGAAATGAAACTTAAGGAGGACACGTAAGTATGATTTATTTGAAGAAGTCAGAGTGAAGGGAGTTTTCTAATGGCTGTTTTGAAGATAATGGAGAAAATTTTTAGAATACATAAAATCTATCTATCATCTATCTATCTATGTATCTGGAGAACAAAACAAGCAGAAGTGACTATGATTGATGTGTTATATCAACTTATATCCAGTACACCTAGTTTTTCTCCATCAGTAATTAACATAGTTAACAAATATTTATTGAACACTTACTATACATATCTAGGGCTTGGCAAGTTGCTAGAAAAATAAAACAGGCACTTTCTGCCCAAGTTTGCACAAACAGGTACAGAGAAGATTGACATTTCATGAGACAGGCTCCTCGATGAGAGGGAATAGCAGATCACTAAATGCTCAGAGAATAGGTACTCCCCCGACCTCCACCTCCCCTGCCACCTACCCCCAGCCTGAGTCCGAGAGAAAAAAATAGCGAGGATGCTTCCTGGAGAGGCTGCCTTTGTTTGTTTCTCTGTTTTGACTATTCCTTTGTGTTTGGGGATTACAAAGACAGAGCCGTGAATTAACCAGACTTCTCAGTTCCTGGCTTAAGATCGACATGTGTATATATGTAAAGATCCATTCTTATTTTCATCTGTGGATTTATTTTTCTATTTAGTTATTTATTTTCCTTTCTCGCCATTCCTCACTCCCATTTCTCCTACCCCCCACTATCAGCAACAACTCTAGTCTGGTTTCTGTCTGTCTCTGTATGTCTTCATATGCTGCGTGTATTGTTGTTTTGTAGGCATGCATTTTAATTTCTTTAGGTGACGTTATTTTTTATATCTCATTCTAACTTCTCTCGCCGTGCACTCTATTGTTCATATCCCTCCTTCCTGACGTGTGTCTGCTACATCTAACTGCCGCCTAACTATCCTCCTCCACCTACTTGCCACCCTAATGATGGACCCACAGGTGATCGCCAACACCCTTCCACCACGTGTGAATGCCTTTGTGAGGTGGACTGCTAAAGCAACTCGGATGCTGGCATTTTTTACTTAAAAACAAATGAGTCAGTATTTTCTAACACATGCATTGTGGATAATACCAAGATGTAAAACGTCACCCTTTTCCTCTATGAATTGGCTCTAGAGTTGGGGGGGAGAAGGATGTGTGATTAAAATACTTTAATAAAATAAACACTCTGCTAAAAGTAGACAAAGTAAAATAAATAACTCTGATAAAAATCAAAGCAGTAGATCAAAGATTCCAAGATATAAAAGAAGGCCCTTGTCAAGAATCTACCATGGGCTAGATTTCTTGCTAATTTCCCATGCACTGAACAACCTTCCTGGTAATGATGGGAGAAGGAGGGAGACTTCTCAGGGCAAAAACTAAAAAGTTAGGCTTCCCTGGTGGCGCAGTGGTTGAGAGTCCTCCTGCCGATGCAGGGGACGAGGGTTCGTGCCCCGGTTCGGGAAGATCCCACATGCCGCTGAGCAGCTGGGCCCGTGAGCCATGGCCGCTGAGCCTGTGCATCTGGAGCCTGTGCTCCACAACGGGAGAGGCCACAACAGTGAGAGGCCCGCGTACCACAAAAAAAAAAAAAAAAGCAACTAAAAACTTTATTTAGAAAATGCAAGATTTATTCAGGAAAGACAGCACTTCTTCAAGCATAGCTAGGGGCGGAAAGAACATTATATTCAGAGCAAATCAAAGAATAAAGGATTGTTGTTCAAAACATGCAGGGCATTTGGGGGAATAGGAATTAGGTCCACTTGAGGGAGGCATGGAAGGCATAAGAACGGTGGATAATTTTCAGAAAATCACAGCATGTAACACCATTTAATGTCGTTTTAAATTATGAATAGAGATGGTTTCCTATTAACTAAGCCAATAAATATCTGTTGAACCATTAATATATGCCATGCAATATTCTAAAATCTGGGATTCTAGAGATGAAAGAGACATGGTCAGGTCATTATCCTTGTGGAATTTCCATTCTAGTGGATGAAAGTAGGTGATAAATAAGTAAAAAATGAACAGAAAAATAAGCAAACCAAATAAGAAAATGTTTGATAATATGTCCCCACTCTCATGATATTGCATCAGAAACACTGCCCCCTCTGGGTCGACAAAATCAAGAAGAAATGTACCCCTCCCTCTGTGATGAGAGGCTTGTCTACTCAGTAGCTCCTTTTACTAATAGGAAGATGTCGGTCCTCTAGCACTCAGGAAGAATCTGTGGATTCAGCTCCCTCCTTCCTGCCGGAGCCATCGGTAATGCCCAGACCACACAGCTCCAAGGCAGCCCTGGACGTGGAGGAAACATGTCAAAAAGAGACAGTGGTGGCAGGTGGATACATTAGCATGATCTGGTGGGCTCACTGAACTGGTGATATCTGTCCTGAGATCTCAGAGATGATCATTCCAGGCAGTGGTACTAACAAGAGCTCCAACACAGGGCTTACAAAACAGGAAGGCCAGTGAGTGAGGAGAGGGGAATAGAGGAAATGGAGAGATAACGGTGGCCCAATTATACAAGTCATGCTATGGAGTTTGCATTTTGCTCCAAGATTTTATTTTAAATGGTATGTACACGCTGTGTGTCTATTTTTTTGGTTGAAATTAAGAGTAATTTGATTAAAGAATGAGGTTTATAAGAATCTTTAGAATATCCTGGTTTCTATGTAAGATATAATACATTTAGATTATAAAATCCTGATTTATGGAATCGAGATCCTAGAAAGCTATAATTGAAAGGAATCTCATATATCATTTAATTCAAACTATGTAAATGGAAAAAAATGAGATGATAAAGGATCTTTTTAAAAAAACAGACTCAAACAGAGAATTATATTATAACACTAAAAGAGTTGGTTTTGGAAGGTATGCCCAGAAGCAAAATAAGAGGACAATTAGAATAAAAACATATCCTCTCTAGATACATTGTCAAGTAGCAAGTTCCAAAACTCAAGAGTAAAACAAATGTCATTACTTAGTCTTTCTACACCTGAACTTACTAAGCATAGCAAACCCCCATTCTACCAGGAAATGGAAATAATCTAGGTCTATTTAGTGGCTCGCCTACCCTTTTCCTGGGCCTCTTTCTAAGTCCTAGGGCACATAAGGTGGCCGTCCTAAGCTACTGATAGTGCTGGGGACAGGGGTGGATGGTAAGTCTCATCTTCCTTGTCACTGGTCATTGCCTTCTCTCCACACTGGCGTACATGGCCATGCCCTTGTCCTCACCTGGTGAGGACCCTGAAGTCTGCCGATTCTTGGATCCTGTCTGAAACACCTTCAGGCCCATGGGAAAGATTTTGTATTTTCCCAGGATACTCTGGGTAAGTAGATTCTGTAAAACTTGGATTCTGTAAAACTAACCTAGTACTTTCTGCCTCATTATCTTGGTCTGATATTCTTTCTCACACCATCTCCTCCCCAGGAAAAACCATAGCCTAGCCCTCTTCCTGGCCTCAGGCACTGCTCTTCTACTGTCAGTTCTCAGGCCTATTTTCTAGAAGATTCTTCGTCTACCCTCTCCTTGGTAACCACCAAGTCCTCTGACCTCATTCTTATGTTATGTTCCTTCCCTTCTCTCCAGGTCAGGCAGCTTCTCTCTACTTATCGGCTGGGAATGACAAGTTATGTCTGATCAAATCAGATATTATTCTAAATCTTTTCTATTATCATTTGGTCACCTAGATCTGTCACCTCTCTTCTCTGCATTCTGCTGTGACATAACTGGCTGCCTGAATAAGGGAGCTAAAATAGGTTAATAAGACATATTCCTAAAGTAACCCCATAATATTCAATAATATAACAAAATGTTTCTCCATCACATATGACTTATCAAAATAAAACAGTGTAACTTAAAGCCACATACCATGTTTTATTCAACCGTGCTGCAACTCAATGTAACCTAATACGTCTTAAAAGTTTTGTAATTTTGTTCTTTAAATATAAATTGCTCCTTTCACATGCACATACATGTTAGTATGTAAAATACTGGGCAATGTATGTATGTTTCTCTAAAAATTGATATAAATATGGATCTGACACACTCATACACAAAACAACCCACACGCACACCAATGTAGCTAAGACCCTACGACATGCTGTGGGTGTTAACCTAAGCCACACAATGGAGGGGATCCCTTTTCTACAGGACAGTCCTCTGGCTCTTCAAAAAACATACATGACTGAGTCCTTCATCCCGCGTAACATTTCAGCTATGTGTCAGATCATGAGGATCAAGGACTTGTGGAATACTCAAATAAATGTCACTTTCACTGAGTCACAACTACAGAAAGGCTGACAAAATTACCTGATCCTCACTTCTGACTCCAGAAACTTAATGGACCGAGGTCATTTTTTCCAAATGGTCAAACATTTTCCATTCATTCATTTTGATGAGTCACGAAATATTAAGTTGAGCACATTCTCCATAACCAGGAACTATATTAGTCACCGAGAATATTGAGATGAAAAAGCCACAGACCAGCTGAGGAGACAGACAGGGAACTAGATCATTAAACCCACTGTAAATGTCTACAGTAGAGGTAAGTCCATGATATTGTGGATTGAAATAGAGTGATTTTTGTCTGCCATGGAAAGTTCAGAAAGACTCAGAGAAAGGCTCATATTTGAATGGGTCTTTAAAGGATGAGTAAGAATAGGCTAAGAGCAAACAAGGGGGAAATCTAGCTCAGGCTTTCCTAAACCTTTTTATGACATGGACCTCTTCTTCAACAGGCTAGTAAAAACTATAAATTCCATCACAGAGCAGTGATTTTTAAGTTTTAAAATATGATATAATATTTAAAAAATTTTTTATTGAAGTGTATATAGTTGATTTACAACGTTGTGCCCATCTCTGCTGTACAGCAAAGTGACTCAGTTGTACACATACAGACATTCTTTTTTTATATTCTTTTCTATTATGGTTTATCACAGGATATTGAATATAGTGTCCTGTGCTATACAGCACAACCTTGTTGTTTATCAATCCTATACAGAATAGTTTACATCTGCTAATCCCACACTGGCAGTCCTTCCCTCCCCCACCCCCCTCCCCCTTGGCAATCACAAGTCTGCTTTCTATGTCCGAGTCTGTTTCTGTTTTGTAGATAGGTTCATTTGTGCCATATTTTATTTTATTTTTTTAACTTTTTATTTTATATTGGAGTATAGTTGATTAACAATGTGGTGATAGTTTCATGTGTACAACAAAGTAATTCAGTTATACATATACAAGTATCTATCCTTTTTCAAATTCTTTTCCCATTTAGGTTGTTACATAATACTGAGCAGAGTTCCCTGTGCTATACAGCAGGTCCTTGTTGGTTATCCATTTTAAATATAGCAGTGCATACCTGTCAATCCCAACCTCCCTAACTATCCCTTCACCCCACCCTTGGATATGATATTTAAATGCATAAAACCAAATACATAGACTTATAAAGAGAACCAATTATAGTTTTAAAATATTATATTGAAATAGAATTTTAAAATATTTTAAAAATTGTAATGTATTGCCTCTTTCTTAATGAATTACTAGATCTTTTTAAACACAATACTCTAACAGTGGTATAATAACTACCATACTTTCAAAATAGTGGTTAACATAAACAATATTTCAGGATATCCTCAATACCTGTAATGTGATACGGAAAAAAACCTATGCTCTCTGTTAGTGACAAAATCACAAGTTATTGCTAACACTATTGCTGTGCTAATTTATTAGGCTAAATTCCTAATACAAGGAAATGATAAATTTCAGTGGTGTGAGTGAAAAATTTCTTATCCAAGTTCACAAGCTCTCTGTCTATAGATCCATTGGAAATCCATGAACACCAGATCAAAAATCCTTGTGCTAGAAAGACTGACTTGTATGTGCAAATACAATATAAGGCAGCTTGAAGCAAAATGACAGGACTAGGGAGGGGATGAGAGTTTGGTTTGATTAAAGCTTTGTGTGAAATGAATGAAAATTAATCCAGGTTATGAAGTCTTATATGAAGGTTCAATAATTTTGACTTTACCTTTTTGACATGGAAAGCCTTCAAAAAATTTTTTGAGCAGGAAAGTGACAATGTCATACATAGGTTCTGGAGGTTAAATCTGATAATGAAAGTAGGAGATATGTTATACAATTTTTGGCTCTTCTTAAAAAATATTTTTGTTTGAGGTTACATAACACAAAAGAAAATTTATTTCATTTCTAAGTGTTCTTAAATCCATTGTGTTTCTATATGTAATAAAGAAGTCACAATGATGAAGATAAGATGACATTCTAGCAGGGTCCATTTTGACATTTAGATAACCAAAATCTTAGCAATTCTTGTAGAAACTTAAGTAATCTAAAAATATCTGAGGAATACTTCCAGCTGTCTGCCAATAATTTCCTTGAACTCCCTTCTCCTCTCCCTCTGTTGGGAAATATAAGGGTATAAATGCTAAGGGGCTCAGGATTGAAAGACACAAAGCAGATATTCCAAGTTCATTGGAAAGAGCAATGTCCCCTAATATTGTTAGGTTTTGGAAATATCTAAAAATGAGGGCCTACATACCCTCTACCTAGATTTAAAAGTTATAAGCCAAGCTAAAAATTTGTTCAGTAAAAATAACATTTCTTTGACATCAAACTTCCTGCCTTGAGAAAAGCTCACCATGGCCTGGAGGGCTAAGGAGAACCATCAACACCACAGCCCAGCCTCCTTCTTTCCCCCCACCATGTACCCTCCTAGCCCACATGACCTGAATACACTCTCCTCCAAGTCAACTCTTGACCATCCCTCGTGTCAAAGGATGTGCACAACAGTGGCACAATCAACCTGCAGCCACGTGGACCCAAAGAAGAAGTCTATGCTAGTTCTAGAAGGGGGTTCTGGGCAACTTAGGGAAGGAATTGAATGATCTTTGGCCCTTTGAGAATGGGTGGATGGTGGAGTAAAGACTCCTTGCTCACTGGGGAAGGTTGTGGGTAAATTGGTTGGAGTCCTGGACAAGGACTCTCTTGCCCAGGATGGAGTTCAGAACTGCTTATATGAAGGGGTGAGCTTTACATATGGGTCTCTTTTTACTAACAGTTGGGGAAAATTGATATAATTATGATGACTACACGGATGTAGTAACTGCTTAATCACTAATAGCTAATCACTAATTTGTTCTTCCCATAAACCTATTCACCTATTATTATATATTTAATTTGATATGTGATCCAATAGCCCTAGAAAAGTGAAATGACTTACCAAAAATATACAGCTATAAAACCCTAGATCCAAGATTCAACCAAAAATGTATTTAAAAGTCAATGCTCTTACCCATTATCCTAAGCTGTTAAGACCCAAATGGGATACAATACTTCAAATTTTATTATTAATTTACTGTCAAAGTCTAGACAGACTGTTCTGAATGTTCTTAAAGAACAGTAACTCTTCATAACTTTCAAATAATTTGTGGATTTGATTTCTGACAACAGTAAAAGTCATTCAATTCCTAGCAGGCTTTATTAATATGGAAGGTCAAAGTCACTCATGCCATCGTATCGACTGCCTATCATGTGGCCGGTAACTTATTTTATAATATTACCTTTCTTCCCAACTCACAAATGGGCAACTGAGGTAACTGCCCAGTGAAACACAATCAGGAAAGGACAGAGATCCAAGTGTTTCAAATATCAAGTCCATTTCTTTTTCCATTAAACTACAATGTATCCTAAGTTGAATCATTAAGCTGAAAGACGAATAGAAGATTCATGTTCTATGGGGTTACAGTGAAGCTCTTCTTGTCCACTGATACCATGCGTAGGAGAAAATTAAATTGGATAAGGAGTGTGAAATCAGAAAATGTCAGCAAATATTGTTTGTTTAATGAATCAATTATATTGAATCAAGTGTTACATATCAGATATGTTCTCTGGCATAATCTCTCTGCATCTCCAGAGAAATTCATTTATTTAGAGATACTTTTATTCATTACAAATACAGTCTCTGCATATTATGTCACAAATCAGCCTGTGTGTGTGTGTAGGGGTGTGTGTGTGTGTGTGCGTGTGTTGACATCCTCCATTGAGCACTAACTCATCTTTCAAAGCTCACACCTCTTATTATCTCTTCCCCAACTTTCCTGGTCTATCAAGTTCAAATTGATGGCTCCCTTTGTACCTCTATTGTTTCCTTCAGAAACATCGATGACAGCAGTTCTAACAAATGTTGGAATTATTTGTTTTGAGGATTGTCTCTCTCACTAGACTCAGAGGCACTTGAAGACAGTAACTATGTCATTTAAGCTCTGTGTTCTCATTCTCCAGCATAGCAACCAACACAGGGAAAACACTCAAGTATTTTTAAAACAGAACTTTCAATCCAATTTATTTTAAAATAGCCTTGTTTTGTGGATCTCATTATTATTATGAATTAAAATCAGATCCCAAATATACAGCGCTCTTTGCTGAGTCTCTATTGTGTGTCGGTACAACATTTTCTCAACCTCTGCTGGTTTCAATATGGCAATTTTTGGTTATTTCCTCTCTCCCCGGTCAATGTTAACCTTCTGATTTGTGCCAAATGTACACGTGTGTGCATATATGTGTGCACGTATGTGTACATATGTGTGCACGCATGCACGTGTGTGGGAGGGTATGGTGTGTGCACACACAGGTATGCATGTGTGTGTCCATGCTCCCAATATGGAAGCGAGGAGGTCTATGGGCTGGAGGAACCACATACTTGCCCAGTTGGTCCTCATTTTCCTCCCTTATTCCTCTTAGCCACCACACAAGCACCTAGAAAGCGTGTCAGTCAGCCCTGCTGAGCTGAGGACATGGCAATGTCTGTGCAGTTGAGGACCTGCCCATGTTCTTGCCAATGAGGCAGTTGTTCATGACTTTGATACATAGCCTTGAGATTGTGATTGCCTCCTTTCTGTTTATGGATCTGCTCCCTGATCTTCCTGTGATGATGTTGGGCACAGCCATTCTTTCTCCATCCATGTAGAGCTGAACCCTTGAGTCCGATAAGTTTCTGAATAGCCTGGATCCACCAGGGCAAAGATTTCAGGGATGGAAACATCTGAGGCATGGAGATAGCTAATCTTTAAACCACTCTATGTGTCAGCCCTTAGCCGGATATTGTGGAGGGTCATGAATTAGACAAGATCTCTGCCCTCTAAAGTCTAGTTGGGGAGAGAGATGCAGAGGCAGAGTCTTTCAGTTCCCCTCGGTGGATGCAGGGATGGAGCCATGCACAGGGGATGAGAGCCGTCAGCAATGCGCTCCATCTACAGCCCTGGAGAAGATCAACTCGTGGAACTGACACCTGAGCTGAGTATTGAAAATTAAGAAAAAAGCCCTTTCTGGTGAAAGAGGGGAAAAGAGGGAGAGTGAGAGAATAAATGTGAAGACAAAGAAAGTAACATGAAACTGTGTGATGTGTATCATTGGGACCATGGACAGTTTGGTGCTAATAGTAGGAGGTGGGAGGGTTCTCAGTGTTTTCCCTGCTACACTGTAATAAGAACTTCAACAACGATAAATGTTCATGTGTCTCCCACATTTTATATTGGCAGCAGTCATCATGTTGGCTGCAGCAGCTGTGACTTGGGTCTGTGTATCTTCTTTATTTGGAGATCTGGGCTAATGAAGTAGCTCCTGCATCGAACATGCTCTTCTTATGGCAGAGGGTGATGAGGGATGTTAGAACCATGCATGGCTCCTAAAGCTTCTGCTCAGACACAAAGGAAACATTGTTTCCTCTCATAATCCGTTAACCAGACTGTGTCACCTGACCAGGGCTGACATAAAGAAAGACAGGAATTCTCTTCCAACAGGAATCTCGTGGCAAAGGATGGGGATGTGCAGTCATCTTAAAAGAAAGGCAGGAAGTGCCAGGGAACAATAACACAGTATTCAGAGTCTGGTCCATCTTAGACAGAAGGAGATGATTTTCCCTTGAAGGGTGCTCCCATGAGCAAAGGTTGGGACAAAACCAAAGACAATCTCCTAGGCTCCTGGGACTCTATTTTAGCCTGCTTGGGTTGCCATAATGAAATCCCATAGCCTGGGTGGCTTAAACAACAGGAATTTATTTTCTCACCATTCTCAAGGTGGCTGGAAGTCCCATATCCAGGTTTCAACTTGCTGGGCTTCTGGTGAGGAACATCTTTCCAGCTTGAAGACAAGCATGTTCTTGCCAGGTCCTCAAGTGGCCTTTCCTTGGTGTTGCACATGGAGATAAGGTGAGAGCCAGCTATCTGGTGTCTCTTCTTATAGGACGTATAGGGCACTAGTCCTATTGGATCAGGGTCCCATTCTTATGACTTCAGCCAACATTATTCACTTCCTTAGAGACCCCATCTCCAAATACAGCCACACTGGGGGTTAAGACTGCAGAAATATGAGTTTAAGGGAGGAATATAAACATTTAGTCCATAACAGATCCCCTCTCTGAAAATCACACCAGTAGCTCCAGCCTTAGATGGTGGCCAGATCTAGGAGCAAAGGGGCCATACCTCCCATTCCCCATTGACAACACTGAGAACATGGAGACAGCCCCTGGTCTCAGCTCCTGGTGGCCTTCAGATCAGCCCTCACATCTCCAGCATTATGAACCACTAGTAATTCCTTGTTTGCAGTATTTTTCCAAACATCTAACCTTTGCTTACGTCATTCCGGTTTTCTGAAATGTCCTTTCTATCCTTTATAGTTATCACTTATCTTGCTATTTTTGCTTGTGTTTTAATGTAAAAAAATAACCTATTGTTTAAAACCCAGTCAAATGTTCCTCTCTTCCATCTACCTTCTCCTGTTACTCTCATTGCCTATTTCACTCGATCTGCAAATTCCTTGGGGTCACTTTGCTAACTATCTGGTAATTCTTTACATACTTGAATTTCTTCTCTTTCTTAAATGTTAAAGTCATATCTCTATATCCCAAACTATAGCATGGGTCAATGAAAAAAAAAAGAATGCATGAATGAATGACATAATTGAGGGAGTTTATCCCATCCTCCTCCAGGGAAATTTGCATGCTTCATTTTACTGTTCCTTCCTTCTTTGAAAAATCTCAAACTGTGCCAGTAGTAGGCTTTGAGACATGACTTGGAGGAAGAAAGAAGAGGAAGAAGGTGAAAAGGAAGAGAAAACATCCCAAATGCCTGAGCTCCCAGCCTATGGCTTATTCATTACTGTCACATCCATCCCACTGCCGCCCTCTGAGCCTCAACCCTTCTGCTGTCTCTGAGCCATCAAAGAGTTCCTTACAGCCGGCAATCTAATTAGCCAGACTGGAGGACCATGGAGGACAAGGGCAGGCTCACTTCAGCTCGTTAAAGGCTCCTGTCTCCTGCTTGGGAAATTGCTCTCGCCCGTTTACCAGAGCTGTTTGCATTTTGCAGCTCCCAGGGGATAGAGGGCCGTGCTGGTTGAATTTCTGGGTAAGCCATTTGGCCCAGAGCCTCCATAAAACTTTGGCTCCAGCCTTTCTGATGGGCTTTCCTTGTTAAACCTGGAGACAGGGGCCTGCTGTCGGGTCTGCAAAGGCCTAGGCGAGACGGATTGAAGGGTGCAAGACTGCGAGAGAAGTGAGGGTGGTGGGGCACAGTGGAGGCTGCTGAGGAAAGGAACTGGGGTTGCAATGAAGGCAGAGATGTGCAGATCAGAACTCTGATTTCCAACTACAACATGAGCCCAGTTCATGAGAGTCCACAGTCCATTTCCTAAGCAGAGTGCTTAGGAAAGCTCACCGTGGACAGCTCCATCCCACCTGGAACTTGAACACAAACCCAGCTGTGCATTTGACACTATCATTTGGTTGATGGTCTATGCAATACTTGAAGGGTCTTCTTGCAGTTTAATAGTAACTGCAAGGCACCATGTGCTCCTAGTTTGCAGAGATATGAAGCTGTGGTTGATCCTAAGTTCCTGTGTCCGCCCCACAGTGAGGGTAAGCAAACCGAAACCCTGGAGTTTGGAGCAGAGAAAGATGAATTGCAAGGGCCAAGCAAGGAGAATGGGCAGCTCATGATCCAAAAGCCCCAACTTCCCTGTAGTTTGGGGGGAAGAGTTTTTTTTTAATAGGCAAAATTTGGGGGGAGGGCTGCAGGGTTTGTGACTTTCTTCTGATTGGTCAGTGGGGAGGTAACAGGGTGGTGGTCTGGGAATCTCAAACACCAGCCTTCTGGTTCCATCCAGCCTGTGGTTCATGTGCTTGGGTTTAGCCTGAAGTTACCATCCTCCACCCAGTGGGGCTCTTTGTTCCTGTAGAAGAACTCTGAGATCTATATCAGATTGTTCTGCACATCCCCACAGGAGGAGCCAGAACCCTGTCCCATCCCTGCACTACTGTGTCTTGATGCCTTTCCTTCGTTTCTGCATTCCTTCACTCTAATCAGGAACTATCTGAATATGCTCTTTGGAACTCAGGGAAGGTTCAGGAGACTGAAAGCCTTTTTCCTACAAACAAGAGACAGGGGACACAGAAAGGCTTTTATACCCAGGAAGGCTCCACAGGGTCCTAGACAGTTTCAAAGGGATAAGATATAAGTTATAATGTCATTTCAGCATTGTTGTAAGACAGTCTCTATCCAGGTTCTAACAGATGCAGTGAACTTTCTGAAGCTGCTGAAGGCTGTCTACTATGTGAGAGCCTTCCAACAGCTCTGTGCTATTTTAGGTAAAGCTTGGATGCCTTAGCTTAGAGTCTGAGGCCCTCTGAGAGCTGGTCCGTGCCTCCCTCTCAGCCTTCACCACTCCGTCTTTCTTGCTGCAAGGAAGAGGATGGGGTCTCCCTGAATCTTCCCATTTAGGGGACTTCATGGTGCTGAAGGAGAGTGTATTAGGGACCAGGTATGTGTAGATTCAGATGTAGGCCAGGAACCAGGAGCTGAGGACAGGGGCTGGGAAGGCAAATCATTCTAATAAGGAAGCAGGGGGACAGAAAATATTCTGTCAACTCTATGCCACATTCAAATAAGATCTGATGCACATGCTCTTTCGAGGGGAATCACTTAGAAGGAGAAACAGGTGTATTTTTCCTCTGAGACAACGTGCCATGGAAGGAACAGCAATATGAAATAGTAAGATTACACGTAACTTTACTTGAGGGGAATGCATCAGAGCAAAAAGGGACCAGGAAGAATGCAAACCCCTCCCCCAGGCTCCCAAGAACCTTTTGGCTTCCATTGCATAGGGAATGGCGTGTGTTCGCTTTCCTTTGGAACTCTAAAGGCCAAGGTGGCTCAACTGAGGGGCTGCCCCAAGTCACACAGATTTCAAGTGGCAGGTCCGGAAGGATGACCTCTCCTGAGATGTCACTCATTCTTCCCAAGCTGGGGTGCCTTGCCAAGTCACTGTACTAGTCAGTGGGCACAGAAAGTGCACATCCCTTTGGCATATAGTGCCCTTAATGGGGTGTGGCGAGAGTTTATGTGTTTTGCACCCAGATGCGCCTGGCTTCCAACACCAGCTCCCCAACACTTGTGAATGACGTCATCCCAGGCAGGTTGCTTAGACTCTCTGAACTGTAGTTCTTTGAATGTAAAATGGAAGCAACAACACCTCTCTTGACGGGTGGCTGAAGGATCAGAGATTATAGATGTGAGGCAACTAGTATCATACTGGCTCCTGGTAGATGCTAAGTCATTGGGAGCCTGCGCTATATATGCTGGATGCATAAATTACTGAATGAGTAATAAGTGGGTGATTCCTGAGGGCCCTCTCAGTCTAATGTGCTATATTCACTATCGTGACATATTCCTTGGAGTAGTTAAAAGTGAGGTTTCTAAAAGGTGCTCCGTGGAACCCAGTATCTGGGCAGGAGGTAAGCAAAATGACGTTCAGTATAACTTTTCCTCTCTGATTTCTGGATGCTGTGTTTGATCACCAATCCCCACTCCCCGGGGCTGTGTTTGCTGCTGGAATCTGGGATGAAGTCACACTGCGTTGGAGGTGAATGTAATTACGGGTCTTCTAAAAGTCCCGACAGGTAGCTTTCTGAAGCCATTATAAAAGAGCAGAACTGCCTAAGGGTCCCTGCTCTGTCCCTAAAGTACCATTTCTCTAGTGTTCTCCCATTTAGTGCATTTGAAACACAGCTGATTTCACTGTCTACACCTATTACTTGCTAGCACTTAAAATAATGAAAAGATGAATAAGTGGTGTTGTGTCTACCTCTGTAAATAACAACAGCTATCACTTCCTGAGCTCTCCTGTAACCCATGGACTTTGTTCCATGTTTCACAGGCAGTAGCTCCGGTTCTCACACTCGCCTTGTTGGGTGAGTGTAACAGCTCCGAGAGGTGAGATCACTTCTTAGTGTTATTCAGTGAGTGCCTCTTAGAGCCAAAATTCAAACACAGTTTATTCTGGCTTCAAAGCCCACATCTTTTCTAGTACACTGCACTATCCCTCAAATATACCAAGGTAATAAAAACGAATTGGATAAATATGATAATATATGGTCATGGGGCGTCCCAACTCCAGATCTGAATGTGACTCGGTGAGTGAACGGGGCCACAGCATTTGAGGAGGGAAGTGGTTCCCACCGGAAGCTGCACATCACAGTTGTGTTGTTACTGTTGTTTGTTTGTTTCTCATAGTCTGAGTTCCACCTTAGCTTTACGGGATCAGAATCTCCAGGGACTGAGTCCTGAAATCTGTATTTTTATGTAGCTTCCAATGTGGCTCTGATGCAGTCTTTCCAAGGAAAGCCACAGAAAGCCACTGTTTGGTTAAAAACCATACTGCATCTCTAAGATCTGGGAGCTCTTATGTTCTCCATACTTATGATTTTTTCATTTTCATTTTAAATGTACATCTTTTCAAAACTGAAGTATAGTTGATTTACAATGTTGTGTTAGTTTCTGATGTACAGATGCAGTTATACATATATATATATATATATATATATATATATTCTTTCTCATATTCTTTTCCATTATGGTTTATTACAGGATATTGAATATAGTCCCTGTGCTATACAGTAGGACCTTGTTGTTCATCTATTTTACATACAGTAGTTTGTATCTGCTAATCCTAAACTCCTAATTTATCCCCCCCTTTCCCCTTTGGTAACCATAAGTTTGTTTTTTAAATAAATGTGCATCCTAATATGGGGAAGTTAAAGCAAAAGCAAAAATGGCTCATTAGGTCCACTCTAAGTTATATTATCTTTGATGTCTGTTGACATATTTTAAAAATTATAGATATGTGCAGATATAAGAATGTATATTTACGGTACAGAAAGTTCCAAAGGAAAAGCAAAAGCCTTTCCTACCCATTTCCTCTCCTCAAAGGTCACTACTCTTGAAAGTTACATGTGTTCCTGCTAGACACACTGTTCTTTGACTTGCTTTTCTTGGGAGAGATTTTGGAATGACTATATTAACAGTTCATTAAAAAAAAATATTCAGAGTATTCCAGGCTGAATCCTAATTTATTTAAGCAGTCCGATATTGATAAACACCTCAATTTCCAGGTTCTGTTTGTTTATTTGCTGTTTACTTTTGAAAATAGTGTTGCAATGAATATTCTTCTGCACAGATCTTGGTGAACATCTGCAAGTATTGATGTTAGGTAAATTTCCTAATAGTGGTATTGCTCAACCAAAAGTTAAGTGCATTTTAAACTTTGATATGTGTTATCAAGTCATTATTCCACCGAACACAAGTGAGACCGCCCATATTTCAGACTATCACCAGCCTACGTATCACCAAATATGACTGAGCCTAAAAGATGAGACAATAAGGAAGTGAGTCCCAAAGGTGAGTGGTTAAACTGATGCTTGGTACCAATCTATTAACCAGTATCCTGCTAAGAGCTTGCAGACCTCATACATTAAAACATTGAAATCACACACACAGAGGAATACATACATACGTATATATACATATATACACGCATATATATATGCAGGTATACACATGTATGTACATGCAAGTATATATGTATGTGTGCATACTCACACTTACTTAAACATGCATTGCCTGTCACTGGAAACAAACATATACCAGAGGCAAATATCTTTTTAAAAGGAAGAAGAACTGGTTTCTAAGGAAAAAATATACAAGGAAGATTTATCTTCACTATTTATGCTTTTGTTCCTTTAGAATTACGTGTACACACATGTGTTACCTAGTCAAAAAATAAATAGGGGCTTCCCTGGTGGCGCAGTGGTTGAGAGTCCGCCTGCCGATGCAGGGGACACGGGTTCGTGCCCCGGTCCGGGAGGATCCCACATGCCGCGGAGCGGCGGGGCCCGTGAGCCATGGCTGCTGAACCTGCGCGTCCTGAGTCCTGTGCTCCGCAACGGGAGAGGCCACAACAGTGAGAGGCCCGCGTACCGCAAAAAAAATTAAAAAAAAAAAAATTAAATAAATAAATAAAACAAAAAGAATCTCAGAAAATAAAATTACAAATGCATCTAGGCTTTGATTCAGCAATATCTTCTCTGGAAATTTACTTTACAGCTAAGCTAAATCAGCCTACGTACACAGTGAAGTATATTTAGGCTTATTCACTGAAGCACCGCTTATAATAAGAGATTAGAAATGGCCCAAATGTACCTCAGTATCGGACTAGTAAAGTGAATATTGTATACACTGAAATGCTCTGCATTCATAGCAAAGAATAAGCTTATTATACACTGATATGCACTGTTCTCAGAAGTATTCAATTAAGTGAAAAGGCAAGTTGAAGAAAAGTGTGTGTGACATCGACCATTTATATAGAAAAAGAGAAAATAATCATAGCTCTGTGTGCATGTGTGTGCATGGCAAATATACTACGTAGATAAATATATTATGCAGATATAACAGATATCACATTATGCACACACACAAGCAAACACACACACTTACACATACATATATATGTGCATTCCTTGTATTAGAGTAAAACATCTCTGAAAAGACACATAAGCCATAGATAACAGTGGAGGACTAAAAACTGAGAGACTGGGGAAGACAGATGGGAAGGAGTTTTGCACTCTGTTGCCATTCAAAACATAAATGAATAAAATTAAAGGTAAAGAAAAAAACTTTGAACAGGCCAACTTTTGAACTCCTAGAACTCTCCACTTATTTCCCAGTAATTTCATCTCCTTGATAGACATTTTGCTTTATAGTCACTTCTGCTAAGTGGGTGATTAAAACAATTGCACTCTTGAAAGATGAAGGGATGATCCCATGGGTGAGATAACCCTCAGTAGAACTCCGGAGCTGCGTGGTCCTCAGGCATCTGTATGGACCTGTGACTAGATACCTATTTTCCATCCGAAGTGGTTTTGTTGAAAGAAGTTCCTTTGCATCATCTACAAATCTGACATTTTCCATTGACTGTTCATGAAGATAAATGGCCACTTCACAATCACTTGGGGATTGGAGCGTCATAAACATCCCATTGTTCTAGGGTCTTGCAGATGGCATTTGAAAGACTGACACCCCTGAAATGGTGTGTTATTGAAAAGCACTAAATTTGAATTTTAATCTAGCTTCATCTACTAACACTTCTGGGAATTAGAGTGCCATTTCCTAAATGAAATGGTATCCCCTCTTGACGTAAATGATTCAGATAACATTTCATGTTTAAGAAACGAAATATATATGCTCTTGGAAACACACTGTATCTTGACTTGTCAGGGCAGTAAACAAGGAAATAAATAAAGCAGAAAGAGCCACTTCTAGTGAGGTGGTGAACAGCAGGGGAACATCTCCCAGGCATGGGCTTTTGTGCTCAGCTTTCATACGTGCTTACGTGCTATTCAAAGGTCTTTTCCGCTTCCTTCAGATTCTTGGCCAGGTTCCAGAGAGTTAAATTGATCTTCAGTTAAGAGATTTTTCACACATTTGTACAGCTCCAGGTCTTAGACACCGTATTCACCATGCTTATACTTACACCTTTAACACAGACAGCAGCTTAAATTCAACGCAGTAAACATGTTATTATATTTCTTTTTTTCCTTTCTCTCTGCCTTACGTCTTTCCTTCTGTGTTCGTTTGTCTGCTCAGGCTGCTATAACAAGATACCAGAGAGTGGGTGGCTTAAACAACAGACATTGATTTCTCACAGTTCTGGAGGATAGGAAGTCCTAGATCAAGGTGCTGACAGATTCAGTGCCTGTTGAGAGCCCTCTTCCTGCTTGCAGACATCTTCCTTCTTTCTGTGTTTTCACATTGGGCAGTGCGGGGGGAGAAAGAGAGAAAAAGAGAGAGAGAGAACTCTGCTCTCTTTTCCTCTTCTCATAAGGAAAGTAAGCCTATCATGGGGGGGGGGGGTCCTACCTTCATGACCATATCTGAGCCTAATTACCTTTGTCAACTGAAAAAAAAAATGCACAACATAAAAGTTGAGAATTACATTTTATTGGCAGACAAAACTGAGGACTTAAGCCCAGGACGCAGCCTCTCAGATAGCTCTGAGGGACTGCTCTGAAGAAGTAAGAGAGGAACCAGGATATATAGATAGGAGTTTTGGCCACAAAAGACCAGGTAGTAGCAACATCAAAAGACTACTGTTAATTAAAGAAAACCAGATATCTCAAGTTAATGAATTTAGTGCTTTTCTATGTATGGGAAGATGCAAAATTCTGGGCTGATTGAAATCATTCCTTTGATATGCACCTCAGCTATCTTGGGCCAGTATTCTGTGCTTTCTCATCCTGAGACTCTTCAGGGTGTACTGTTGGGGGGTGGCTGCAGTATCTGATGGTTTGATGACAGGCATCCTGTTTCTATCCTGAGTTCCCTCAAAGTTCACCTTCTGGGCGGCTGAAATGTGATGGCTGGATGGCTGCAACATCCTTTGTTTACTGATATGGCAGGTAGCATTTTTTTCATTGACACCTTCCAAAGGCTCCACCTCCAAATACCATCACACTGGAGATTAGGGTTTCAACATATAAATTTGAGGGGGACATAGACATTCAACCCATAACATCGTCCTTTCATTTATTCTCCTTCCTTCCTTCAATAAATATGTATTTCTTTTCATGCTGTTGGGGTCTTAATCTTGGCCCTGGAATTGTAAGGATCATTATAAGATACACAGAGAAACTTTCCTCAAAGAGTCCCCAGACTAGTACAAAGGACAGACAGTGATGCAATGAGAGAGCTGCTCTGGCTGAAGTAAATACCTGGCACCATCAGAAGACATTAAAGAGAGCAATTATTTCTGTGGAGTTAGTAAGAAGGAAAGTGATTTGGGAGTTTAGAAGTAAAGGTAGGCATTCTAGACAGTCAATAGAAGAAGGACTTTCTAGGCAGAAAACATAGCATTAAACAAAAGCATAGACACATGAACTTGAATGATTGACACTTCCAGCAAATGCAGAGCAGACTAGAAGTCTTTGATGGGAGACAAAAGCAAGGCCAGCAATCCTACTCCTGGACATTTACCCTGAGAAAATCATAATTAAAAAGACACATGCACCCCAATGTTCATTGCAGCTCTATTTACAATAGTCAGGACGTGGAAGCAACCTAAATGTGAATCAACGGATGAATGGATAAAGAAGATGTGGTACATATATACAATGGAATATTACTCAGCCATAAAAAGGAATGAAATTGGGTTATTCGTAGAGATGTGGATGGACCTAGAGACTGTCATACAGAGTGAAGTAAATCAGGAAGAGAAAAACGAATACTGTATATTAATGCATATTTGTGGAATCTAGAAAAATGGAACAGACGAACCTATTTGCAGGGCAGGAATAGAGACACAGACATAGAGAACAGATGTGTGGACACAGTAGGGAAAGGGGAGGGTGGGATAAATTGGGAGATAAGAGTGACATATATACACTACCACCTGTAAAACAGCTAGTGGGAACCTGCTATATAGCACAGGGAGCTCAGCTCCGAGCTCTGTGATGACCTAGATGGGTGGGATGGGGGTGGGAGGAGGGAGGCTCAAGAAGAGGGGATATATGTATAAATATAGCTGATTCACTTCATTGTACAGCACCAACTAACACAACATTGTAAAGCAACTGTACCCTAATTAAAAAAAAAAATTGAAATGATAGGTTGGGACTAGTTTGACAAGAGTTGCATATTTTACACAAGGAAATTCACCAATTCCTTGTACCTTCTACATGAAGGTCATAGTCAGTGCTTGCAGGAAAGCTCTATTTGGAAACCTAAGAAGATCTGAGATTAAGAGTTCTTCCAGTCAACGACAAAAACAGTTTTTATCCTGATTATGCTCGCCCCCTACAGTGCCTGCCAGCCCTTGACCTTCCTTAACAAGCAGATAGCACCTCCCGTAATCTCTCTCCACACACTGCATCTTATCGCTCAGACGTCTATCAGCTCCCCTATCAGCCTACCCATCCAGACTCTCCTTGCCCATCAGCTAAAGAGAGATGTTTCTTCCTTGGTTTTCAGACTGGGGGTAATCCTGATACTTCTAAGAGCACAAAGGCCTGGAAATCGGGGGGTAGAAACTCTCATCGAGAGGAATTCTCAATTTGGAGTCTCTTGACATCCGTATTAGAAACCACGTTCAAGCTTTCCCTTTGTGTTTGCTCTTTTAATTCCTATTGTATGGAATTAGGTAATGATTATTCCTTTTAAAAATTGGGAATACTGATACACACCCTAAAGAACACAAGCCAGAATATGGCTACATACTAAAACACTCTCTCTCTCCCTCCCTCTCTCTCTCTCTCTCTCTCTCTCTCTATATATATATATATATATATACATAAAATATAACATATATGTGACCAATGTGATGATATTTGGAGGGTGTCAGTGAAAAAATGTGAAAGCCTTTGGAAGGTGTCAGTGAAAAAAAATGCTGTCTGCCTGCGTGTGTGTGTGTGTGTGTGTGTGTGTATATATATATATATATAATATTCCTATATATTATATAAACATTATATATATATAATGTTTACCTTTCTTTTGCACTGTTTCTAATATGCATGACAAGAGGCTTATATATTCACATATGTTTTCACACAATTTCCCTCCTTCTAGGAATTTGCACTAAGAAAGTAACTGGAGTGTAGTCAAAATTCCATTGTTCAACAAACATTACTGAAAGTAGGGAAAACTGAAAATCATCTTAAATTACTATCTATTGAGGAGTCATTGAATTAACTACCCTATAGCCACTAAGAATTACAGTTTGGGGAAATGGTGACATAATTTTAAATAAAAAGTGAGAAGCAGTAGTGTATATAATATTTATGCATAAGCACAGACTGGAGGGGAAGGCGCAAGAAAGTTAGCAGTAGTTTTATCTTAGTGGGATGTTAACATGTGACTTTTATTTTCTCTTTTATAGGAAGGAAAGACACTTCTGCCTGTTCAAAAAAAAAAAAAAAAAAGACACTAGATCAGCTATAGAAAGGATCAGGGCCAGATATGCTGTGTGCAGGAGATGGTTAGGTTGTAATTCAAGTTTAAAACTATGAACAGTAAAGAACATGAGGACGGGTGCTTGAGGAGGTCCAGGCTGAAAGGCACAGAAGCAGCTCGATGGCCTGCATAAGGGGAGGAAGACACACAGTTATTCAGGATACCGACAAGAAGGGGGAAATCCATAAATAGACTTATATTCCTAAAACCTTGAAACGAGACAGGGCTAATAAGGAAAACCAGTGATGCTAAAAGGTTGAAGTTCTGAGATCACACTTTTGAATGTACTTGCTTCATGTGTTTCAGCCAAAGGCTTTCTTCTCTTATTTTTGCCAATTTTGGGAAAGATTCCATTCCTGCAGTTACATCCTGTTAGACTCTTCTGGAATAGTGATATTCCCTCACGAAAGAAATATTCTGACTTCACGGTGACTACTACAAGATGGAAGAACTGGAAAAATCATTATAAAGTGATTTTTGCACTCTCTTTTGGATACTTCTCATGGTTTAAAAAAATAACTACAGCATTAAAATAATGGAAATTTTAGGTTTTTCTGTTCTTGTGGGCTGAGAATTGGGCTTCGTTGAAAAAAATTAAGAGGGACAGTTGGGATGTGAATCCCATGTTTATTGTTTTAAAAGCTCTGTGCTAATACCAAAAGAATGTATTTCTGGTGGGAAGTGATATATTTCCATGGTTTCAGGGAGCTTGACTTCTGTCCTAAAAATAGATTTCCTTAGCTATTATAAACAAAACACCTTAACAATAAAAATAAAATATCGTCCAAAAAATCCACAGCAAACATAGCGTTGTTTTATATCCTTATCATTTAAAGACTTTAGATCTATATGGAAAAATGAACAACCTCTCCCCGCCCCCCAAAAAAGTGTGAGAAGAGTACAAAAGGCAGCTTACAAGAGAAGATTTGCATGTGGAAAGTGTAGACTAAAAAATTATTCACAACCTGAGAGTTGAGGAGGTGAGGGGGGAGCTAGGTGATACAGAAATTTTGCAACAAAGGGCAGGTAGTCTGAACGTCAAAAGATTATTGTTAATTAAAGAAAACCAGATATCCCAAGTTAAGGAATTTACCACTTTTCTATGTATGAGAAGATGCAAGAGTCGGACTCACTGAAATCATTCCTTCCATAAGTACCTCAGCTATCTGGGGCCAGCATCCTGTGTTTTCATATCCTGAGTTGCCTCAGGGCTCACCGTAGGTAGTGGTTGCAGTGATGGCTGCTAGATGGCAGGTATTCTTTCCTCCCTGAATTTCCTCAGGGCTCCCTAGCTCACGCTGGAGGGCTGCAATCACCGATGGCTGTGACATCCTTTGTTTACTGATACGGCAGGCAATATTCCATTTATCAGAAGTAAATACGAAATAAAAATGTTAGTCTTACTAGCAATCAAAGAAATGATTATGAACACAGTGGTAACATAAAATTTGCTCCTAGGGGATAAAGAGAATGTGCTGTGGAGTTTTGCTGTTGTTATTACATGTGATTTGACGTTAGTGAGCACGAACCATCTTACGATATCCTGGCGTGGGAAATTGCAGCAATCTTTGTGCAGGACAAGTTAAAATTGGTCCTAGGCCTTTAAACTAGTCATTTAAGCCTTCTAATGTATTATTTGCAAAAGCATGAATATATGCATATATCCATGTTTGCAGTTGCTCAGAGCAGCCATTTTTTAAAAAGAAAGTAATCAAAAACACTGAAAAGACCAACAATGGAAAAATAGTCACATTAGTTACGGTCAATCCATTTGATGGAGTTCTTCCTAATCGCTTCCTAAAAATCAGATTTTTCAAAGACTAATGACATGGGAGCTTGTTCAAAGTAAGAAGTAAAAAAAAGTTAAATATAAACATCTCCGTAATATGTTTATAACTCTGTGTGCATAAAAAATACTGGACACAATACATCCAAATATCAATAAGTTATCTCTGCATGATGGGATTATCTTTCCTTCTCTTC
This sequence comes from Delphinus delphis, assembly GCF_949987515.2. Taxonomy (NCBI): domain Eukaryota; kingdom Metazoa; phylum Chordata; class Mammalia; order Artiodactyla; family Delphinidae; genus Delphinus; species Delphinus delphis. The sequence goes on from NC_082694.2 coordinate 81,182,374, forward strand.
CACATTTTTTTCCCATATTTTCCAAAGTTTCTATGAGGAATCTGTATTACGGTATGGTTCAATTAAAACCTGTGATTTAAAAACAAAATGTTATTTCTGGGAGTATAGAAAGTTCTCCCTGGCGATGCATTACCACCCACAGACACTGGGACTGCAGAAGGGCATGACCTATTTAGCAGTGCTCCTGAATCTTTCAGTGTTTAACATCCTCCATCTTGAGGGGACCCAGAGGAATGAAGCATTTCATCCAAGGTCATGTCGCAAGTGTGTAGCGTCAAAGATAAACAAAGCCAGAGTCTACGTACAAAGCCAGAGTCTACGTAAAGTCACAAGGACAGGTTGTAACCAGTAGTATATTATTGCAATAGCAAAGACTCCAGTGTGAACTGAACATGACCTCCATTTGTACAGAGGGGTCTGGGAGTTTTAAAGGCAGAATGAGGGGCGAGCATGTGGAGTTCAGAGGGGCTCAGTAGAGTCAGGAAAGGGAAAAATCACAAAAAAGGAAGAGGCACACTGTTCCATGTGAAACACATCTGGGTTTGCTAACTGGTGCTCATAGAAGTTAGGCTCTTCCCTCCAAGAGGCTGAGGGTCAGGGGTCCTAACCTCAGGTAGCGGCTGGAACACACAGTCAATTCTTTCTGAGGTTTGAGATTTCTCAGGCAAGCACTTTAAGGGGAGCTGGGGTCTACCTACAGATGCAGCCTTGAGCCTTCAGAAACTGTGTCAGTGTTCAAGTCTGTATAGGCCAAGGCTGAGATCTAGAGGTTGAGCCCAGCAGAGGGCTTGGAGGAGCCTGGCTGGAGTTTGGTCAAGGAGAGAGTCTTTGTCAGTAGCAAGACCCATCCTAGAACCTGGCTCTCCTGATCTGTATTCCAATATTCTCACTATCACAATTTTTGCATATCAAGAACTTTCTGACCTGAATGAGAACTTCACCCAGAACTGAAAGGACAAGAAGAATTATTGAATAAGGAGATTAATGAGAAAGAAAATGTTTGCCTCTGATAATAGTCTCCCTTCTCCCTTCCCCCATTATACTGGATCTTGGTTAAAATGCTCTTCCTGTTGAATGGAGCATTCCCACCTGTTCTGTGGGGTTAATGCTTGAGTCTAAGTATTTAGTGTGTTGGCTGAATTAGGCCCTGGAGTCTTATCACTTAATTTCTTAATAAGTTATCAATTTAAGTGTATGCATACCCTATATAAAATCCTGGGGGAGGGGTTTGCTCTCTCACATAGCCAACCAGTGTGATGTATTCTTGGGTATTGATTTCCTCAGCTCACCGTGAGCAGCTGTATTACTCATTAATCCTCTGTTGGTCAAGACCCTGAAAACAAGTGGTGGTTGTAGAGCTGTTTCGTGTTTTCAAAACCTGATGTTTAGAGAACTTTCTGGGATCACTGTAAAACTAGTAAAATCTGGAAGAAAGCCAGCATTGGTTTTGTAAAAACAGTATCTTTCCAACCCAGTTACTTAATGTTTAGCCATTGCTGACAGATTCCTGCCTTGTTTTCATCCTCTCGTTCTGTGTTTTTCTTCTCTCCCTATTTTTTTCCTCCCTGTCCTTCCTTCCTTCCTTCTTCCTTCCTTCCTTCCTTTCCTCTTTCACTCCCTCCTTTTTCCTTCAACTTTCCAACTCAGTAAACATTTTTGGCTCCCCCTGGTTGCCAGACCCCTTGATTGCCAGACCAGCGTGTTGCCAAAATCATGGGCTTTGAGTCAGGTGAGCCAAGGATCAGTTTTTGTTCAATATCAACTAGCTGACTGACCAAGTTATTTAATCTCTACTTATTCATTCATTTCACAAGCAGGCATTTACTGCCAGCATCTTATAGAGTGCCTTAAAGTATGCTAGGAGCGCCACTATGGCTTTTTTTTTTTTTTTTTTTTTGCGGTACGCGGGCCTCTCACTGCCGTGGCCTCTCCCGTTGCGGAGCGCAGACTCCGGACGCACAGGCTCAGCGGCCATGGCTCACGGGCCCAGCCGCTCCGCGGCATGTGGGACCTTCCCGGACCGGGGCACGAACCCGTGTTTCCTGCATCGGCAGGCGGACTCTCAACCACTGCGCCACCAGGGAAGCCCCACAATGGCTTTTAAAAATGACTCTGTAAGACGGACAAAGAGCTGTTCACACTTGGGCTGTTGTGATGATCCAACTAAACAATCTATGTGACAACGGGTAACCCCTAATAAACACTAGCTACCTGCTCTTTTCTTTCAGCTCCCTAGATGCCAAGTATGCATGGGTGAGACCCCGTTTTTGAAAAAACCTCACAGGCTAACTGGAAAAAAAACAGATTTCTTAAAAAAAATCATCAAGGAGATTATGTTATGATTCAGCATTAAAGCAAAAAGCCATCTGAGTGCACAGAAAGGCAGAGAACTCGAGAAGTAAGGCATTATTTTGATATTCGTGAAGCAAATAGTCTTCATTGGAGAACGACCCACCAGCATCAAAGCTTACAAAATGGTGTCACAGCTTGGAAGGAAATGTCACAGGCAATGGTGACGCACTCTTAGAAATGCTGTGTTACAGTCGATTTCAGTTCACCGGATGGAAAAGCAGCCATTTATGGTGCTGGGTGCAAAAGGGATTAAAAACTAGGCTTTAGAAGTGAAAACAAAAACAAACAAACGAAAAGCAAAAAATCCTGGATTCAAATCCTGACTCCAGGTGAAAGATTTCCTTCTGCTGGGACTCAGTTTTCTCTGCTCAAAGAGAAGTATTAACATTTACTCAGCAGGGTTGTTATAAAACTAAATGCAATAGAGCCTAGGCAATGCAATGGGTTTAGCTGCAAAGCGTTATTCAAACAGGCATTTTGCAGAGCTGATTGTTTATATGTCTGTTTTTTGGTTTTCCTTTTTCCTGAAACTGTGAATTCCCTGAGGATAGAGACAAGTTAGGCCCCAGCTCTCTACCACCAAGGCAGGATGGACCTGACAAGTCTGGAGCTCAGTCACTTAAAACGGTGGACCTGTGCCTAAAGTTTTGTTGCCATTGTTATCACTGCTGTCTTTAAAATCTAGTTTGATACTCACTGCATTCCTGAAGGTGTACGTAAAGCAAGTATTGAAACTGACACTTTGGACGTAAGGAAGCAAACACAGAGAAGTCTAGTGATTTGATGGAATGTTAGAATCGAATGCTTCCATGGTCCTGACATTCCCTGACCAGGCCAGGACTGGCTCAGTCATGAGGGTGGGACTGGGCAGAAACTGGGGGGCATTGGTACCTGCAGGTCCAAGCAGTAAGGGCCTGCAGCAGGGCAGGAAGACCAGGCTTGGGTCCGAGCTAGCCCTCTGCGGTGAGCCCTGTCCCCAGCGCGCGCTTGACTCGAAATGACTATATGGGACGAGCCTCTAAAGGAAGCTCAGAGTGCCACGTGGCAGCAAGGAGCCTGTCCATCTGTGAGGCTGAAGGGATGGGAGACGAGACACAGGAAAGGAAGCAGGAGAGGCCTGGAGAGGAAGGAATGTGGACATGAGGGGACCTGGGATGGGATGGCCGGGTGGGAGGGTGGGGAGTTCATGGAGAAGGGGCACAGTTGCTTCCATCAGGCCAGGAAGACGGCGTGATTGGATGGGAAAGGGGTGGTTAGTAAATCCCACTTGGGAGACGTACAGTGAGGGATACCTTTGAATGTACCCATTGTCCATAGAGGTAGAAAGAGTAAAAGAGGGGACCAAATGCTGAGAATCCAGACAGATACATCTTTAAAATTCTTACTTTAATTAAAAAAATTAAAGTGTAAATAAATGCAGAAAAATACGCAAATCCTAGCAGCTCATTGAATTTTCACAAGGTGAACACAGCCATGTGCTTCACACCCAGTGCTCCCTGCCAGTCACCATCGTCCTCGAAGGGGGACCACTGTCTGACTTCTTGCATCACAGATCCAGATGTCTCACCTGATTCTAATGTATTACTTCAGCATTTAAATATCAAAAACCCAAGGTGTAAAACCAGGAGCTGTACTTCATGTGGGAAGAGGCCATGACCCCCGACGTTGAACCTGCAGCGTCTTGAGCAGAAGGCAGACCTGGCTTTGCATCACAGATGTGCTATTTACTAACCGCGTGATTTGAGGAATGCTCCTTTTTCTCCCAAATCTCCAGTTTCCTCGTTAGTAAAGTGGGAAGAGATATTGAATCAGTGATGCTGTTGTCAGGCTACGTGAGGTGATACCTAAATAGATGCTCACTCGGGAGCTGGCGCTCATTAAGTATTGACTGGGGCGGGGGGTGCAATACGTGTGAATAAAAATGAGAATGAGTAGGTGGCCTATTTGATTACACACAGTCATGGATCTTTGGAGCATGAGAGAGCAACCTCCACAGAGGCCCTGCAGGGAGCGGACTGGGACCGGAACAGCGTGGAACAGAGAAGGCAGAGTTCGCAGCTCTTGGACCAGCACTACCTCTACCTTGCTCGGTGACCTCTCACCTGTCACCTTCCTTCCCTGGGCCTCAGTCTCCTCTCCATCCATATAACTTATGGATGCTATCATAAGTTTTTCCCACTACGAGTCTCACTCAAAAACACTGTGAGTCTATAATTAGCTAACTTGGAAAAACATGGAATAAAAATAAACAGTAATTGCAGTGCCCAAACATACAGACAAACTGAAATACATTTGGGGAGTGCAAAAAAGTGTAGAAAGAACTCCAAGTCATCTCATATAAGGGTGATACTTCTGCATAGGTTAAATCTCACTGTAATAAACCCAGATAGACCCATAAGGGCAGCCATGCAGGAGACATAAAAGAATACTCCGTATGAAGCTATGTGTCAACACCAGATGCAGACGAGTAATCTGAAGAAATAGAAAGAATGGCCCAGTCTCAGGTATAAGCTTTCCAACACTTATAGACAGGAAGTTCCAGGAAGCAGGGCATGTCCTGGCATCAGGGGGTGCTGGGAGATGTTACGGCTGCTAGAGACAGGCCTTCCAGCCCTGAGCTTGTGAGTCTAAAACCCTGGTGGAAAAGAGCTCAGATCAATGAAATACCCATCAAATAGTCTATGAATTATTCCAAAATCATCCAGAAGGCATTCAGGTGTGATTAAAACTCAAATGGTTGATTTAAAATTATTTTCCTACTGAGAATTTGAATTAGCTTTCATAGGCAGAAGGTTATTAGAAATTATTAGCTCTACTTCCAAAAAAAGGGTAGCCTTTATATTTATATAGAAGTATAAGTTTTTTTGGAAGTATATATATATATACTTCACACACACACACATATATATATAAAAAGGATACTTATAATGTATATAAGGCATATAATATATATAAGGATCTCTCTATATAGTTTTCTTTTTAAGGATCCTTATAATGTATATATGGTCAAAAAAACCCTTAGGGGGACTGGGAAGATAAATTCTCTTCTCACTCTTATGCCCTAAAATGGACTAACTTGCTACGTTAATTTTAACGCCATACTTTATAAGGCCAAACTACAAAAGTAATAGGATGGATGTAATGATTTTTATTATCTTAAAAAAAAAAATAACTGGTTCTTGGGAGACAGAGAGAATTTTTTCCTTGAGAGTAAATTCTAAGGTGGATTTACCCCATAGGTCCTCCAGACCTCAAACGACAACCCCCATCTCCCGACTTCTAGTATATTTCTCTGCGCACTTCACCAGCTCTCTCCATTTCACCTTGCTTTCCAGTTCAAAACATTTCTAATAGCACATGCTCAACAGGCCATATCACAGAATCCACCCACTCGTTTACTTTGAAACAAATCCCCAAATGTCTGTTAGTGTTAGGTGCTGAACATCCAAACACGGTCCTGCCCTCCAAGTGTCCACAAGCTCAAGGAAGAAACAGAAGCAGGGACACACAGGTGTTGTATAGAGATGGCCAGCCCTGGAGGGGACCCTCTGAAGGACCAGGATGCACAAAGGATATGGGGAGGGGGGAGGGTAAGCTGTGACAAAGTGAGAGAGTGGCACGGACATATATACACTACCAAACGTAAAATAGATAGCCAGTGGGAAGCAGCTGCATAGCACAGGGAGGTCCTTCCTCCTCCTTCTGCCTCCTTGGTTTGAGTAGTGTCTATGGGCATTTTGCAGTGTGGATCTGAGCCCTGAGCGAAGACATTGTCTGTGTTGAGCCTGGCGAGGGACAGAAAAGTGTGAGCATTGGGCCTCCTGGCCACCCAGCCACGCCCCTGTTCTCACTCAGCGCCAGGCCAGCTGGTGTGAGCTGCTCAGGGCTAGAGGGGGAGAGAGACTGACTCTTAACCAAAGCTAAGGGGTTGGACAAAAATGCAGCAAGGCAGCTAAGCCAGGGAAGAGGGTTCTCCAGCTCCGACCCCCATGTCCTGCACCCTGCACACCTCTCCCTGCGAGGCAAATCCCAGGAGAGCTCGCAGTGGCACCAGCAGCAGAATCCTAAAACAACGGTGAGGAGGGGTCAATAGAGGGTCGACAGCACAGAGAGGGGCCATGATAGATCCTTAGAAACTGCTTTCATTGGCCTGTCTGCTTCATTAAAGGGCCAAGATCAAAGCAAACAAATGGTAAGGGATAAAACCAGATTAGGTGAATTAATATTTGTTTTTGCTTTAAATACAGGTTTGAGTTCTGCTAAGCTACATCCTGTCAGGGACATGTTAATTTCATCCTTAACTATCTTGGGCCTCGATTTCCCCGTTGTAAAACCAAGTAAACATCCCGTAAACTTCTGAGGATTAAATGAGATCTTAAGTGTGAAAACACTTAGTAAACCGTCAAATGCCCTTTGGTATTCTTAATCCTATAATCAAACTTTCACACAGGTGGATTTTTTTTTAAAATCTTTATGTCTTTAAGAAGTTTTTGAGTTGTGTTTTTTGTGCCTTTCTTATTTAGAAATGCATTGATCTTAGAGTGTCTTTTTCCCCCTCTTGGCTTTTTGATTTCAAACCCAGTTTTCATGTCTGGAACCAGTGCAGGTAATGGAAAGAATATGAATTTTGCAACCCTCTGAAGTAATGATTTCTAATCCCAGCTCTGCCACTGAAAAGCTTCATGACCTTGAATAATTCACTGAGGGCTTCTGTTTAATGATCTATAAAATAGAAGTAAACTACAAGATTACCTACTTTAGGGTAAGAGCACATTACCTTGATTGGTTCTGAAAACTAGAGAATTGTGATTTCTCTAGTTGGACCCACGTCAACGGCAACTTACTCTCAGAATAGACTAGAGATTTCTTTTGCCCCAGCTTCTATGAATATCAAACACAACCCCTTCGTATTTTGTAAGGGAAACGGAACACTGCCTTTTATAAGAGAGCGCCTGGGTGGAAGGCTGCCCAGCATCCCGTCAGCTCTCCCTCTGCTTATGTATAACTCCAGGCTTGTATTGATATCCGCATGCATTTGTTGGCTCAGCTCCCCCTTTGCGGGCGATAGATCGCTTCTGCTGAAGCTGCCAGTGCAATATTTTGAAAATAGACATCCATTTCTAGAAGAAAAGAGATCCAAATAAGATTTTTTTTTCTCTTTTACATTAAAAATCATTATAATATCCGTGTCTTTCATGTCGGCATGATTTTTGAAGCTGTCCCATAAGTCATTCTTGTCATGACCACCCACTGGTATAGAGAGAAGTGTCTTTTGGGGAAAAACCTGCCAAGTTGCTCACATCTGCACAAAGAATAAGGATCAGGTCTAGCCGGGAACAGCCTTTCAGTTTCACAGTCTTAACCTTGTGTTATAGGTCAATTTGCACTCCCCCCAAATTCATATGTTGAAGTAGCAATCCCTAGTACCACAGAATGTGGACTTACTTGGAAATAGAGTCTTTGCAGGTGTAATGAGTGAGAATGAGGTCATACTGAAGTAGTGGGCCTGCATCTGCCATGACTGTGTCCTAATAAAAAAGGAAATGTTGACACAGACACGTCCAAAAGGAGAACACCATGTGACAATGAAGGCAGAGTTTGGGGTGATGTTTCTAACAAGCTGGGGAACACCGGAGACTGTCAGCAAACCACCAGAAAGTAGGGGAGAGGCATGGAACAGATTGTCCCTCAGAGCCCTCGGAAGGGACCTGCCCCACCAACATCTTCATCTGGGACTTCCACACCCACAACCGAGACAGTAAATCTCTGTTGTTTAAGCCATCCAACCTGTGGCATCTTGTTACCCTCGAAAACTAATATACTTTGTATGTGCCTAACATTCCTGGGAGTTAGAGATTGTTAGAGGTGGAAGGCACGCTTAGAAATCATTCAGTGCTATCACCTGAGGATCCATGAGGAAATAATATCTAGAAGGTTCCCCCCATACTTAGAGGGGAGGGGTTGACTAGAAGCCTTGACTCTTGGTAACCAGGAGGGAGGTATGTGTTTGTTTTACCCCACTGTACTCTTTTCTAGGAGATAAATGGGGAAAAGTTAAAGTCATTCAATATAAAAGTGCCCTCAACCTAGAAAGATCCAAACTTCCAGCTCAGTTCACGGAGGCACCATCCAAGTCCTCCAGGGGCCAACGGCCCTGTCTCTAGTTCAGATCTTCCCAGATGTTTCCTGGGCCCTGTGTCTGCCCTTCTCCTGGGTCCCAAGCACACTATACTGCTTTTCAGAGAATTAGAAGTTATACCTAGAACGCTCCTCCCCCAGACACTCAGATGTCTCTTTCACCTTTTTCAATCTTTGCTCAAATACCACTGTCTCTCCCTTCCTTATCCTGCTCCATTTCTCTCCAAATAGTACTTCTACTGCTACCTGTGTATTCTATTTATTTCCCTTTATTGACTGGGTCTCTCTACTAAAACATAAGTTTGAGAAAGTCAGGAATCTTTTTCTGATTCGTCCACTGCTGTACCCCGAATGCCTAGAATAGTACTGCCTGCCATATACTGGGCTTCTAATATTTTTTTTGTTATTGTTGATAAAATGCATAAATCTTTTAAAAATATCTTTATTTGAACGTTTTTAATGTTACTACTGAATTTATTCCTTTGCTGTTCTGCAAGATGGCCTCAGAGTGAGGTCTCAGCAACTGAGGGGACCTCTGGACTCTGGCAACCTTGTATTTTGGTCTAGTGGCCTGGGTTAGAGGCCAGAGCTATATCTAACTGAGAGAAGGACCTAAAGGAGCCTGAAGGAAGCATTGGTAAAGACAATGAAGCCTTAGCATTGAACTGGCAGAAACTTCTCTTTGGTTATTTCCAAATGTGTTTACAGTTTGTTTTTTTAATATTATATATAGGCTATAGTGAACAAAAAAATTTGGAGAAGCAGATCTAAATATTTTCTAGAGTGAAATAGGTTTAAAAAGTGGCAAGTAGCCATGTGTAGCTGTTTAAAAGTGATTAAAGTTAAAAATTCAGTTCCTTATTCACATCAGCCCCATCTTCATTGCTCAACAGCCACATGTGGCTGGTGGCTGCCAGGCCTGACATAGCCAATGTAGAGCAGGCCCATCATCATAGGCAGAAGGACTCCACACGTGTTTCTCAATGTCTCGATGTTGAGTATCATGAAACGAAGGCATCGCAACAAACAGCAGAAGTTTTCCTTCTTCCTTAGATCACGTGACCCACTGGCCAAATTGACTTAGGCCAAGTAGACTCAGCTAGACTTTATGCTTCCTTTATTCCATAATGATTTAACAGATTTCTGAACAACAGGAAATATTATAGTATGTTTTAGCCAGGTTATGGTATCAGTTGTTCAGTTTTCAATCCATAAGCAAGAGAAGTATTGCAGGAAAGGGCACAGACATATGTAACGTTTTGGTGAGTTCAGGCATATACAAATGGTTCAGAATGACTGAGATTCAGGGTCTATAAGGCGTTGGGGCTTGCCTTGCTCTATAGTTGATACATATTTTTATCTCTAGCACTTGACATAATAAGTATTAGGCTACTCATGTATATCTGTTGTTGAATGAATGAGTGAATCAATTAATCCCCCAACCAATACATCAACAAACCAACTGCAAATGATGTACGTACAAAGGCCGGATGCCTTTGTCAGGATAGGAATGTTATTCTCTACTAATAAGTAGAGCTCAAAATTCCAGAGGTTTTCATTGTAAAAGTTCACTTTTCCTTTAATTTACATGTCTCAAGTAGGCCAGAGGGAAGGATAATCTTCCAGGTGATCATTCAGGGACCATCTTTTAGCTACAGCATCCTGAACCAGTGGCCTGCCTGCCAGGTCACCAAGGGGGAGAAAAAAGAGATGGAGGAGACGATTCTAGTTGTCTCAGCCCAGGAATGACAGGAGTCACTTCTACTCACAGCTCATTGTCAAGAATTTGTCACATAACCCCATTCCCTGCAGGGGAGACTGGGAAACGGAAGAGAGCACACGACACATTTGGTGAGCACCAACAGTCTACCACACCACATCACAGAGGACGTTGCCAGAGGCTTCGACTTTATCTATTAGTGGTTTGCAAGCTATTGTTTAAAAACAGAATCCTTTCTTCAAATAAAATACGATATAGAAATAAGGCAAACGTAGAGCTTTTCTGGTTGAAGTGAAGACACAGAGAGGAGGATCCTTATATCTGCCCACTCAACAGACCCTCTGGTACCATTTCTGTACCTTACACGTTCCTCCAGGGAATCCAGGACTCCTCAAGGCAGAGTGAAGACTTATCATGGGTTACTGGGAGCCCTGGGGGGGCTTTAAGCAGGAGAGTGGTGTGATCACATTTTCCCTTTGTGAAGGTAAATGCGGCACAGTGGTGGAGGGGGGTGGGAGGGTGGCTTAGATGGCGGGTGTGCAGCGTGGGGGTCAAGGTGAGAGGCAGGGGCGGGTGCAGAGGCTGCTGGAGCCTTCAGACGACAGAGGGGGAAGGCCTGAACCACGTCTCCATGGGACTCTGTATGTTTTCCGGATTTCTTCCAGCTCAAAATTCTGAGTCTTTTTCTCAGATAAAGACAAATGTCATATGAAATCACTTACATGTGGAATCTTAAAAAATGATATAAATGAACTTATTTACAAAACAGACATAGACTCACAGACATAGAAAACAAACTTATGGTTACCAAAGGGGATAACGGGGCAGTTGGGAGTGGGAGAAGATAAATTAATAGTTTGGGATTAACAGATACACACTACTGTGTATAAAATAACCAACAAGGACCTACTGTAGAGCGCAGGGAACTCTACTCAATATTTTGTAATAATCTATAAGGGAAAAGAATCTGAACAAGAATATCTATCTATCTATATCTGAATCACTTTGCTGTACATCTGAAACTAACACAACCTTGTAAATCAACTATACTTCAATTAAAAAGAAAATAGGGGCTTCCCTGGTGGCGCAGTGGTTGAGAGTCTGCCTGCCGATGCAGGAAACACGGGTTCGTGCCCCGGTCCGGGAAGATCCCACATGCCACGGAGCGGCTGGGCCTGTGAGCCATGGCTGCTGAGCCTGCGCGTCCGGAGCCTGTACTCCGCAGCGGGTGAGGCCGCAACAGTGAGAGGCCTGCGTACAGCAAAAAAATAATAATAATAAAAAGGAAAAAAAGAAAAGAAAAAGAAAAGAGAATTTTGGTGTGAGTTAACATATAGAACTGCAAAAAAAAAAAACCACAACAAAATTCTGAGTCTCTTTTTGAATCTGATCTCCTTTCATCTTTATAGGGGTTGAAGTCATTCCAAATTTCCTTTCCGTACTGACACAGGTCTGATACCGGAGTCAGCAAATGGTTTCTGTAAAGGGCTGCCTGAGCCGATATTTCAGGCCTGCAGGCCATTTGGTCTCTATCACAACCACCCGACTCTACTTCGCTGAGAAAGAGCCATGATAGACAATATACTGACGGATGGGTGTGGTTGCATTCCAATAAAATTGTATTTATGAACACTGAAATTTGAATTTCATAGATTTCCCACATCATGAAACATTATTCTTCTTTCGATTTGTTTTCAAATCATTTAAAAATGTAAAAGACATTCTTAACTCACAGGCCATATAAAAACAAGCTGTGGGCCAGATCTGGCCATGTGGGATATTATGTTGACCCCTGGTTTTTTTAATATGGAATGATGACGTCATTGTGAAAAGGACTATATTCATGACAGTAATTTTCTTTTTCTTTTTGAAGTGGCATATACTGTGATGAAATAAAAATAAATGTAAGGGAATAATGTTTTCAACAATTTTTCCACAGAACACTCAGAGACCTTAAAAAAAAATACTGGAAATCATCCTTGGTTTAATCAATGCTAATGTATTTTAATTTTGTACCACCTCCAGGCACTGAAACAAACCCACACAATTAGAATAAACAAAGCAAAATAAAACAAGGCTGTAAGGCCCTAGTGTTCCCAGATCCTTTCTCACCTCTGTCATAGCAACCAGAAATAAAGATGCTCTCTCTCAGGGCACTGCCCGCTGTGGTGACCAGCACTTAACTGTGAGAATTCCCAGAGTCATTGAACTGAAAGAAAGTTTGGACTTCTTAAAGCCAAGAAAGGAAAACAATTTTGCTCTATTTTCCCTTATCAGCAGTCATCCTATCCCTAAAAGCGCCCAAATGAATAAACACACCAGCGAAAGCATTCCGTGGAATTATTTGTTCTTAAAGTGATTTAACTTTTCAAATAAGGCAGATTTATTTTAGATAATTTGGGAAAACATGACCTAAAGGTATAATGCTGAGAATAAAAGTCACCCCAAGTCTCAGAGCCCAGGAACAGCCATTGTAAGCCAGAGGTCACTTTTTTTTTTTTTTTTTTTGCGGTACGCGGGCCTCTCACTGTTGTGACCTCGCCCGTTGCGGAGCACAGGCTCCGGACGGGCAGGCTCAGCGGCCATGGCTCATGGGCCCAGCCGCTCCGCGGCATGTGGGATCTTCCCAGCCCAGGGCACGAACCCGTGTCCCCTGCATCGACAGGCGGACTCACAACCACTGCGCCACCAGGGAAGCCCCAGAGGTCACTTCTTAAACATAATGGGAGTGATATCGAATTTGCATATTTATAGCTTCATTTTTTTTTTTTTTTTCACTCAGCATTCTACTCTGAACATCTCCTCATGTCATTAAAAGTTCCTGGATTTTTTTTCATTGATCACAGAATTTTGTACAGATATTTATTTAAGTATTTGATTTAATGAAAAGGAACATACAGTCAGTTAACAAGTAATAATGTGTACCTCCATGCTGCCAGGGACTGGCCTAGATGCCACAGGCCTTGGGACAAGGTCCCTGTCCTCAGGGAGCTGACATGGGCACGCTTTGTGTGTAAACACAGGGCTGGAGCCTATGGTCCTAAGATGAACATAGCCTGTTTCTGCTCCCTGGAAGCTCTGGGTTAGTGAGGGAGATAGGCGGGCGGTCCAACAACAAGTATAGCACAGGGTGGGGCAAAGAGGAGGCTCTGCACCTGCAAAGAGGCTGGGGGTGGAGGGCATGGAGAACTTCTGCAGAATAAATGCATAGTTCAAAAGGCATTGCTTCTTATTCTAGTCCCGGGTATCTAGATAGAGACCATGCTGTGTCCAAGTCCGAGTGGTGTCATTCTGCTCAAGAGAGTCTGGCCTGGTTAGTCATTTAGAGAAGACTTAGCGTTTAAGACGAACTCACGCTCAGGAGAGCAGGAAAGATACAGGTTCTCTCACCAAGACAATACAGGCAGCGGCATCATTCAGCGGAAATTACTTTGGACCAGGAAGCAACTGCCGTAAATCCTGGTCTCAGGATTAATGGCGATAATGATACCCATGTGCTTACAGGAAGTGTGTTCCACGGTCTGTCATCTCAGTAGACCAGCATCTTCTCTGGGGATGTTGCTGGCTCTGCCTGGCACAGAAGAGATTCTAATTGTGTGTTGAATAAATTAACATAATCTTGCCCACCCAGATCCCTGTCTGTGAAATGGGGAGAGAATGTCTGCTTGATTTTCACCAAGTTGCTATGAGATTCAACTAAGATGCTATATAAGACAGCATTGTAAAAAGAAATATAAAGTGTTATGATAACCCATTTAAAAATAAAAGCATTGCATCGTTTGTGAAGAATGTTCTAAATTTTCCAAGATGCTTTTACATGTGATAATTGTTATTATTTTTAACCGCATGAGCACATGTAAGCAGACTTTCTCTAAATACCTGTATCTCCTCTATAAAACATGGCTGTCCAGTGTCTGCTGAAGCATCTTCAGAGTCAGGGGACTAAATTCAAATCCCAGACTGCCCACACTAAGGACAAGTGATTAAAAACCTATGCATTACAGGGCTTCCCTGGTGGCGCAGTGGTTGAGAGTCCGCCTGCCGATGCAGGGAACATGGGTTCATGCCCCGGTCCGGGAAGATCCCACATGCCACGGAGCAGCTGGGTCCGTGAGCCATGGCCGCTGAGCCTGCGCGTCCAGAGCCTGTTCTCTGCAACGGGAGAGGCCACGGCAGTGAGAGGCCCGCATACCGCAAAAAAAGAAAAAAAAAAAAGAAAAAATACTATGAACTACAATTTCTTCTTCTGCAAAACCCTACCTCACAGCACTGCTCAGAGGAATCAACAAGATACCATGAGATGACGTAAGCAGGGCACCCAGCATCATAGCACAGATTAAACAGGGAATAGCTACTTTAGTATTATTGCTACTGTTGTCCTACGCTATCATTTCTTAATGCAAACTGGGTTTTCATTTACCCAGCACACTGCTTTCACAGGGCACTGATTGCCTACTCAAGAGACGTCCTCATCCACATGGCTGCTAACCCAGGTCCCTTCCATCTTAGTGCTGGCTAAGTGCTTGGATTTAAAAACGGTCCATTTCAAAACACTTGTTTTGAAAATGTGAATTCGTTCCAGCATGATTGATACCTTAGGGGATAACTTGAGCATCATGTGTATCTGTGTTTGTGTATGCATGATTTCATCACCTGGAAATAGCATTCAGCCGACCAAGCTTCATAGGATTATGCAAAATACACAGGCTTCACACCTCTCCCAGCTACTGAGGAAGGCCAAATATGTAATGACCACACCCAGCCACGTCTGGTATGAGAATCTGCTCTCCAATTTCTGATCACCCTCTTTCCTCTACTTCACTACAGCTCATCAGCTGCCCCCTCTGACAACCACGGCCAATCAGCAAACTTCAAGCCTTCTCCAAGGAAAAATGTCATGTTTATTGTGGCATGTTTGTGTATCTTCACCACTGAATGTGTGCACGACTCTGTACCATTTTTATTAGGTGCTTATCTTTGTGAGCACGTGTCATTGATGATGTTTTTGAGTGTTGTGACCTCCACCCTTTTTCCCTAAGTCCCCCCTTTTTCCCTAAGTCCTGTGGTTTTTACATACTTTGCACAGCGCTGTCATTTGTAGGGTTACCCTATAGGAATTTGTGTTCTCCCTTAAATATTTTATCTTGCTGGACCCGGTGTCTATTGAGATCAATTTTGTTATTTTTTATAAAGTTTGATCAGATGTTACAAATAAGTGTTTTATTCTCATTTTACAGGTGGCTGATCTGGGGTTTAGAAAGAGTAAGGCTTAGCTTAGCTTTTCATAAGTGGGAGGTGAAATAAGAATAAGAATTGCCTTGTGTCTCCTGTTCCAGGGGAAGCAGCACGTTGCCATGAGAACAGTATAGTCTTTGGAGTGGAACACATCTCGACATGAAGTCCTGCTCGGCAAAATCCTTCTACCTGCGTGCCTTCAGTAAACTTGTCAAATCTCCTCACGTGGAAACATCAGGAAAATGGCACTCACGTCTCGGTCACTGGATATTAAGGTACAAAATATATGGAAAATCCCAATCTAGTGCCTGGGGCAGGACAGAATATTTGTCCTCACCTCTTCCCTTTGTATAATAATGCTGGATAAATTTTATTGAGCACATATTTTGTTGCAGGGACTGTTGTAAGCGCTTTTGTGGGATTACCTAATCT
Source organism: Delphinus delphis (assembly GCF_949987515.2). Lineage (NCBI taxonomy): Eukaryota > Metazoa > Chordata > Mammalia > Artiodactyla > Delphinidae > Delphinus > Delphinus delphis. The sequence goes on from NC_082694.2 coordinate 81,198,251, forward strand.
AATTTTTATAGCAAGGCTATGCAGAGGATTCCATTATTATTCCTATTTTACAGATGAGCAAACAGATGCACAGAAAGGTCAGCTGATTTGCCTAAGGTTAAGTAGCTAGTGTGCCAGTTGTGAAGTTGTTGACTCTCAGCTCCAAACCTCCCTTCTATTCTCTGCCTTGTGATGCTGAGGCTGGGGCTCTGCAAAGCACGTGTCTACTTTGCCACCCAGATTCCCATAAGCCTCTGCAAGGCCAAGGGACCTGCTGTTTCCTGTTTGCCACTTGTATCACTTCCTGTCCACTGTGAGTCCCCTAGAACACCTGTTCCCCTGGCAGAAGCCATGTTTTCCTATTGCTACAGCTAAATCCACTTTGCAGTTTTTCTACCACTTGTAGGACAAGCTCTACTGTGCACCCCCCAAAGCTCACCAGCCAGCTGGCCTTCTTCTCAGAAGTCTGTGTTTTAGCTCTAAGTGGCCCTATGTTATGGTTCAATGATTTAATCACCTAAAACCTTCATCCCCTCAGACCTGGGGGCAGTAGATACATCCAGCAGTTGCTACTTCTATGATACCTTACAGTTCGCTTCTTACCTTTTCAGTCACCTAGTTAACCACTTTATTCCCTGTTAACAATCATTTGCAAATTCTCTCCATTAGTCAAAGTAAATTGCATGCTCTGCATCCTGGCTGTGCCCTGACCAGTGCATCTGTAAGGGGCAGAGACAGAACTTGAAACCAGCCAGCTGTGTGCTGGAGACAACCTCTCTGCATGCAGCCTCACAACTATTATTCACATGTAAGGATCCTTATGCAGCAGCCATTATCTTAAACATAAACCCAGCTACGAGGTAGCTGAAAATATTATATCATCAGCTCTGAGTCACAAGAAGATAAATACTTCAATCAACCCTCCTTGTGGCCTGACATTTGGGGACCAGTAGAAATGATTGCTGGCCTCTTCTTGTGACCCACTGACTGCCAAACAAAAGAGGAAAGAGCCAAGGAAGGTCAACAGACAGCAGATGTTCATATTTGACCCATTGGAAAGCTTTCTCTGTAATTCTGCCCTTTCACATAGAACAAGAGACAGAGTATCCTCCCAAGGTACTGCTACTCCACAGTCTAGCCTTCCAGAATGTCTGAGCTGGGAGGGACCTCAGAAAGCATCTGTCTCCAGACTCCCACCTTACTAATGGGTTAATTGAGGCCCAGAGGGGAGAAAGGCACTGGACCCAAATCACGGTAAGTCAGTGCCGAAGTCCAGACTAGGGCACAGTCTCCTGACATGTGAAACCATGGATATGGTGGCTTACTGGGTAAGCTTCTGCTTTAGCCCTTTTTGTAGAGATTGCAGCCATTTCTCTGGAATCTGATCTCTGTGGACCAGAGGTCATTTTCTTCTTCCCCATTCCAGTTCTTAGAAGGCTGGGGAGATGGGAGCATGACAGTTTCCTTTCTCTGCTCTCCTTCTGTCTGACCCTATTTTTGCTGCTTCTCTCTCCCCTTCCTTCTCCTCCCTCAAGAAAGCAATAAGGGTGAAGCAAGTGAGACAAGTCAGGTAAATGTAGGGTCAGATCCTGCCTTTATTTAAAATTTAGGTATTTTATTCATCACGAATGTTTCTGCATTAATTTTGATTTTTTAAAAATCTTGCATTAAAATATTATTTATCAGGATTACTGAGTTTTTTGGAGCCTCCTTATATCTTGTACCCCAGGCTAATGTCTTACTCATAACACCCTTGTCCCATTCCTGCCCTTCTACTCTTCCTTCCCTACTATATGCCCCAGAAAGTTCCCTTTGGGGTACACTCTGTAATCATTTTCTGATGCATGACTCCTCATCTGAAACACTAAAAACATTGCTACTGATGAAGAACACAAAAAATGAACACCTAGGATCATTTGATAGAGACCCAAGAAAAAAGGGAGAATCCCTTACTTTGATGAAGAGGGTGCCATGGTAGTAGAGTGGCTTGGACCTTGAATTTAGAGGAACTGGGGATTGAATCCTGACAATGCCATTTAGCAGCTGTGTGATACCCACTGATCCACTGATGGATAGGATTGATTTCTATGATCTGAAGGCACTGGATATACAGATGTGACCAAGACATAGTCCCAGCTATTAAGGCAACCACGACCTAGATGGAGCGAATTATTTATTTCGCTGGGTCTTGTTTTCTACAATAGAAAGTGGAAATAGCATTATCTCCTTGGGAAGAATAAATACAGTTCTTATGTGAAGTAGCCTAGCATAATGTTGCTGCCCTATTAAAATCTGCCTCCACAAAAGTAAACAGGTTCTTCCCTGGAGCACTGTTCACAGAAGTCATCATCACTACGTACAATTAGTTTTCCAGAGATTAGATTTATTGTCATACACTTACTCAAACTAATTTGGTAAGACCCAGGAAAAAATAATCACTGGAAACCTTCTGATGAAGCGCCTTGGCATTTAAGGAAAATACTGAGGATGACACCTTCCTTCCAGCCACACTCAAGGCTTTTGGATTTCCATCTAGCAGTTTTCATTCTAGCACCCCTGGTATTTTGAATATGCATGTTTCCAGCAGAATCTTTCTCTTGCACCTCACTCCTCCCCTTCTGAACTCTGTGGGTCTCCCTTACTTGTACAGTGGCTCTTCACAGAAGGATCAGCGATAATCTGGGAGCTATTCCACACACTGTGGTGTTACAATTGCAATCTTTATCTGAAGATGTTTGGGGAGCAACCTCTCCTAAGGTAATGTGGTGGGCAGAATTCTAAGATGAGCCCCAGTGAACATGCCCTTGCATAAACTCCTGCTCTTGAATGCAGGTGGAAAATGTGACTTACTTCTAGCCAATAAGACATGACAAATGTAATTGGATAATCACTCTCAAAATTATGATATATTATATGACTCTACCATAGGGGACTACAGTGCGAGGTTCTTTCTCCTGCTGACCTGCGAGAAGTGAGCTGCCAGGTTATAAGAGAAACTCTGGGTGGGCTCTGGGTGCTGAGAGTAGCCCCAACTGACCTTCATCAAGAAAGCAAGAACCTCAGTCCTAAAACCGAAAGGAACTAAATCCTACTAACAACCATGTAAACTCAGAACAAGATTCCAAACCCTAGAAAGGAAAGCAGGCCAAATCATACTTTGACTTCTGCCTTGTGAGACCATGAGCAGAGGATCCAGCTAAGCTTTACCCAGACTCCAGCCACATGGAAACGGTGAGACACAAATTTATATCATTTTAAGCCACTAAGTTTGTGATGATTTGTTACATCACAATAGGAAACAAGTACACACAACTCACCTACTTGAGAAGGCTGAGGTAGGAAAAGCTAATTCATAAGCTAGAAGTTTTCTTGGTGGCTTTTCTTCTCCACACAGGTCATATTATAGAGCATCAGGCCTGGTTTTGGAGTTCCATTTATTTCTGAACCTAAGATTTCGTATATAATTGAATCTTCTCACTTTACGTGCTCTACGTTGCCCTCGGTAACATTGGTTACTCACAGTGAGTTTTGTCAAAAGATGAGGATGGCATTTCTCCAAGTGTTTACATAGCACTTTTGATCAAGGTGATAAGCATAGAGCTCAACAGAATCCAAAAAACTGCTGGATGGACTGATTGATGTATAACTATAATCAAGAGCCCTATTCAGTGAACTCCAGTAAACTTTCCTCTGCAACTTTTGCAAACTTTCATCTGCAACTTTTGCAAACTCATGAGAGACAAGGCTATTCAGTACATTCTCAAGACACATTCTAAATAAATTACAGCTGTTTAGATGAACAGATCACTTGTGTATTCATCAGTGGTACCCAGAAACACTGCAGGGTGGTATCAGGGAAAGTACACAGATCCCTGCTTCCCACCATACGCACACCCTGCACACCCACTCTGTCCCATCCCACTTCACTGCACAATGGAGGCACTGTTGTGATGGGAGATTTAATTTTAGTCCCCTTTTATCTCATAACAAACCACCCCCAAAAACCCATGGTTTAAGCAACAATAATTTGTGCTTTTCTCATGATGTTGTAGGTTGATTAGGTGGTTCTTCTGTTTCCATGGTCTCTGCTACGGTCACTTAGTGGTTTTGCATCAGTTGATGACTGAGTTGACCTACAAGGTCCATGAAAGCCTCACTCACATGTCTGTGGCCTTAGAGCTGACTGTCAGATAGGGCATCACAATTCTCCTCCACATGGCCCCACTCCCCATATGGTGTTTCATCCTCCGAAGTCTCCCCCCATGGCATTTCTCTCCAGCAGGGTAGCTTGGACTTTTTTTGCATGGCAGCTGGGTGTCAAGCAAGCAAAAGGGCAACCTTCCATGCCTCTTAAGGGCTAGGCCTGAAAGTCCACAGAAATATTTCCATGACCTATTATGTAAGTAGGTCATCAGCCAGTCCAGATTCAAGAGAAAGGGAAACTGATTCCACTTTTGAGAGGAGGAACTTATTGTGGGGTCGGGGGGTGGGGAGGAATTGTTGATGACTATCTTTGGTGACCATTCAAGTTATGAACTTGTGGGTCTCTCCATGAACTGATGCTTGTAGTTTACCTTTGATTATAGGTTTTCTATAGATAATGAAGTATGATATTGAAATTATTAAATAATTAGCTTAAAGTTATTTTTCATGATTTGTAGAAATAACTGCAAGTCCTTTAATCCCTTCAGTTATAAAAATTTTATTTCTTCGAGACCCAGAAAGGGTATTATGACATAGTAGGTGTGGGTAAAATCACTAGCAGTAAGGATGGGAGGGGACACTAGGGTGTGCCCTCCACGTATACCCCACGGAACACTTCTGATGAGTTTCTAGGGGGATTTTCAGACTTGGAAGTAGTAAATTCCAAAGTATGTCTTGATCTCCTTAATTTTCCTCTGATATTCCATTTTCACTCTCTTATCCATAATGTTATGATCAAAGAAATAGATCCATGCTATCTACTGAGAAACACTCAAAATTCAGACTGATAAGGTTTTGTCTTCTAGCCTACTGCTGGGAGTTGAAACATTATTATACAGAAATGTCCTACAATATTCACTCATTCATCATTATATTCTTCTGCTAGACTAGGAAACTGACATGTAAAACTTGTCACTCACTAAATAGCACCCATACCGTGATGATGAGTCTCCATCCTGAGCCTTTGTTCTTCAAGACCAGTTGATGGAGCATGAGACCCTCTAAAAGCAGAGTTAGGATGGAGACAGTGAATGAGACAGGCCTGGGTCTGAATTCAAGCTCCACTATTTTAATTTATCTTCTGTTAACATAATTGCATAGCTTTTATTTGTTTTTTAATCTTTAATATAAGGACAGTAATTCCTACTTTACAATTTAGATGTAATTTTTAAACCAAATAACATATCAGAGGACTAGAAGTTAATGAGAGCACTATTAATTACACCTCCCTACTTGTCATCATAATATCACATCTTTGTATACTGGGATAGTTTTCACCAGGAAAGACATGTTGGAATTACCTAAGAGGTAAATATTTTCAGTAAAAATACAATCCTGTTACTATATGCACAGTTTTCTCCTGGAATTTCTCATCCTTCATGGCAGGGAATTTGAGTTTCATGCTATTGATGTAGAGATCATTCTGAGATGAAGAATTCTCCTACCTCTAAGCCCTGTACTACTGAACATTGGTTTATAGTGTAGTACACGATAAACACTTTCCTGCTCTGTCATTTAAACTACTTGAACAACAATCATATAAGGGGAAAGAAGTATGAGTAATATTATTTCTATTGTACAGATGAGGAAACTGAAACCCAGAAATCTTGGTGACTTTTGTTTAGCCAACTTGTCAGTCAATAGCAGAGCCAGGTCTCAAACCCAGGTCTTCTGACTTCAACACCCATACATCCTGCTTTCTCCCTTAATGTTTAAAAATTCAATAATATCATGACAAGAGGAAGAAAGCAGACCCTTCTTGAGAAGCTGTTGTGTGCCAGGAATGTTTCTACTGGCTTCTTGGTAATATTTGTAATTTAATCCAGACACTGTGAGAGATATGTATTATTTGTCTGGTGTGACAGAAAAAGCAGCTGAATCCTGGGGGGTAACAGGCCAGGTTATACAACTCAACATCAGCAGATTTTGAGAATCAGACTCAGAGGAGTGACCCCGAAAACTCATGCTGTTTTCATCGTCCTTTGCAATCCATACAAGGGAGGGGCAAAGAAGGAGCTATGTGTCAAAAGAATCTGTAAGTAGCTCGTTTTTATTTGGATTTATTCTAAATCTTAAACTGCAGTTACACAGTATTGAATGGCATGGGTGCCCTGCCCACCAGCTTTGAGTTTGTTATGATAGAATTTTACCTGTAGCCAGAGACTATCTGTGAAATGTGTGCCCTGGAGCACAGAGAGCTAGGAAGAAGTCATATTTTTACCTGGGTTTTCTAACTCTGGGGAACAGTAGTCTGCAGCAGGAGGATTTGATCATGTTTGATTACCAACATTGCTCTGTTCTGTCTTCTTTATGTGCAGCCACTGCTGGCTCCCCTACTATTAATGGGTTTAACTTTAAAGGTCACTCAAGATGGACATTTTGCCCATCTTTTCTATTACTGTTGACTCACTGAAACTCTATATGAAAATGTGTATACTTCTGCCTTGGGAAACCATGAACGTTCTTTGAAATTTTTAGGTAATTTGGAGCTGACCTCGTTGGGTAGAAAATGGCCTTCATGTAACGTTAGAGAGGAGAGGTTCACCTCTTCTCTGTGCATGTTTCTGTACTTTACCCAAGAACTGGAGAGGGTTAGACAAGGGTCTCTGGAGATCATAAGGGCTGAGAGAGACCTCATGGTCCATGTTCTGAGGAGTGACAGCCCCATCCTCCATCCCTGAGGAATCAGCCCCTTCCCCACTGCCTTTCATGGTGAGGCTTTCTATTCTTGGCCTTGTGACAGTAACTCTGAGGTGGTTGGAGTGGGACAAAAGAGGTGATATAATAATGCAATTAAAGTGGCTTAGTGGGCTCAGGCTGCCCAAACAGAACACAACCTGCTGGGCAACTTAAGAGACATCTCCCAGTTCAGGAGGTTGGAAGTCCATGATGAAGGTGCCTACAAATTTGGTTTCTGGTGAGAGGTCTCTTATTGACCTCTTGGAGACAGCTTTAGTCTCTCCTTCTTATACACCAATCCTATAGGGGTAGGACTCAACCCTTATAACCTCACTTAACCTTAATTACCTTCGTAAAGGCCCTATCTCCAGAGAAAGTCACGTTGAGGGTTAGGGCTTCAACATATGTACTTGAGGGGATACAATTCAATTCACAGCCATAAAGAATAGCTATTATTATATATGAGGCACTGATTATATGTCAGGCCTCACACTATGGATTTTTACATTATTTTATTCAATACTTGTAAAGTCTTTTAAAGGTAAGGAGAATGAAAGCAAGGTTGAAAACTCAGCACTGATAATAAATAAATGACAGACCCAGGACTTGAACTCAAATGTGCTTATCTCCAAAGATACTACTCCATGTATTAATTTCAATCCCTCTCTCTCTCTCTCTCTCTCTCTCACACACACACACACACACACACACACACACACACACACTCCTTAAAAGGATTCTTTCAACTTGGAATTTTATCAAGACAACAAAGAATTAAGACTACACAAACCTTAGAGGGGTTATATGTGGATTAATCAATAGTTATAAAAATTATCTTCCGGAGAATTTAAAGATTCATCTAAGGAGGTCCTGTTATTAAGTGACAGTTAATTTTCGGTAGAGCAGCACTGACAAGCTCTTTAAGAAGAAATTATGACAAAAAGAGTTTTGTATATGATATGATCCCTTCCTTCTTTCACTTCGTAACAGCTATGCATTCGCTAGTCATCCACATCCTGGGCTAATAGCAACCCATCGTCCAGGACGATGTCAGAATAGTCATGTCTTTCTTTTCCATGGAAGAGATACCTGCCGAGAAGAATCAGTGTTCTGCCTATATGTGCTCAAAAGGCCCTCCCTATAGATCCATACCGACCACACATCTGCATCTGTTCCTCTGATTTTTTCCTCTCTGTTAAATGCACAGATGTGTGAAATAGCAGAAACTTTAGAAAAACACCACCAGCTTCCCCACCCCCACTCCAAGCATCCACAAAATGCCTGAGACAAAGAAAGGTGTCTCCTTCCCTGCCACGCTGAGCTACGTGGCTACAAGAAGCTTCAGTCCCACCCCTCCCCACACCTGCCCTTGCTTTTCAGGATGACAACTACTGGCCTAGATGTGCCTCCCAGGCTCCTCTCCCAGCTTTCCTATGCCTTGGAAATAATCTCCCTCTCTCTCTGTGTCTCTCTGTATCTCTGTCTCTCTCTCTCTCACACACACACACACACACACACACATATACACACACACACATTTCTGCCCATGTCAGAGCAGCAATGACCATCTCCAACAGGAAATCCATCTCACAATGAATTAAAAGGGTCAATGTGGTCCTGTTTCTCAGCTGTTCTACCATCTAACCCAGCCATGGTTACTTTGCTTCACCAACCTACCCACCCATCCTCATCCTTCTTCCTGTTTAAGACTCATTTTGATACAGACACCAGGAGTTGGAGCAAAGGTGGAGTGGTCATGAAAGCTGTGAAATATGTTTAAATGAAGGGCAATTTTTTCCAAATGCTTAAAGAGAGCAAGCTAATTTCTGTATAGATTAAAAGATTCTACTCAGTGTGTGTGTGTATTTGTGTGCACACACGTGAGCATGGGTATCTGTGTCCAGGGGAAGTGAGGGGTGTAGAGAGTAAGGGAGGAGGACAGAGAGAGAGAGAGAGAGAGAGAGAGAGAGAGAGAGAGAGAGAGGAGAGGGAGAGGGAGAGAGAGGGAGAGTGGGGGGAGAGAGGGAGAGAGATAGAAAGAAAGAGGGAGGGAGAGAGAGGGAGAGAGGGAGGGAGAGAGAGAGGGAGAGAGAGGGAGAGAGAGAAAGAGAAGGAGGGAGGGAAAGGGAGAGAGAGAGACATTGAAACTCAACCGGAGATTGCTAAAGCTACTAAAAGAAAGGAAATCTGTGGAATAAGGTCACTCATTATTCTCCCTTTGCACTTCAAACAAACAGTAATTGTTGGTTTAGCTAACAAGTTGTGCCTTAATTACAGGCCATTAGGCACCATTAATAAAGGAAACCAATTCCACAAGAATCTAAATTTCACTTCTTGTATTTCATTCTCTAGAAGGAAAACTGACTCAAAATAGATTTTATTCTCCGTTTCCAAATCCTGTAACAGCTCAGGTATCCTGATCCATCCAGAGTTTAGCTCAGCTGTCACCTTCTCTGAGAAAAATTTCCTGGGCTTGTCTCCCCTCCCTGCTGCTTGAGGCATGACAGCATCCCTGGGCTTCCTGCTGTGGACTTTCAAGAGGCAGGTTGTTATATGGACCTGTACCCAAATGACCTGTCTGCTTGTCTGCCTCTCCAGATAGCCTCTGAGCTACCCACAGAGGAATGATGCTTTTTTTTTTTAAATCCTATTTTCCAGTGAAATAATAACAATAATTACTACTCACCTTCGTTGTTGAATCTCTTATTTATGAAGATACATCCTTCTATTGACTTCTACTATCTAATTTAATAGTCACAACAATCCACTAGGGTAGACATTATTGCCTCTTCCGCTATGTAATTTCCCCCACAGATGCACTCCCAATCTGTACCCACCCTCCCAAAAAATAAGGAAAGGAAAGGAACTGAGACTGGTCACTCAATCCAAAACCAGTTTCTCCTGACAGGAGCCTTGTCACTGGAAAATCTGATTCCTTTGAAGAATAAAAGCTCTCACTTCCAGTAAAAGGACACGTGTACCCATTCTAAAGTGGTTTCCTCCTCACTTGTGAGTTACCTAATATAGACCCAAGTCAATCCAGCCACAAGTGAAAAATCTCACAGCCCAACCCAGTCATCAAGTTATACCAAATCAATACTCAGATTTGTGTGATACACATGCCCCAGGTAACATTTTGTGTCACTTATTGAAAAATCTCTCAGCACCTTGGCAGGGTAAAACTCCTTATGCTGCTATCCAAGTAATCCTTCTAAAGCTCGTATTTGCCATGTCCCTCCCTTCCTTCATCCTCTGCCTGGTTCTGCACTGCCATCAGGAAGGACTTTAGCACGGCACAGACGACTTCCCCCACCTCAGCACACTCCATTCGGGACCTCAGATTTCACCATCTGGGGAGATGACACTTACATCAAGCAATTCACTGAGCTTCTGGTTAGAGACAAATCTCCGGCCCTAAATGCGACTCAACTCTCCTCCCTGACTTCTACTGAGATGTGTTGGTTTAGCAGTGAAAGTTTATATTCTGTTACAGAGTGCCAAACAAGCACAGTGTCAAAACAGTGGCAGAGCATCAGAGAAATCTTCAAGTACATGGAGACTTCTGACATAGGAAGAAGGGCACAACTAAATGGAAGAGATTTGGAGTCCTGTATAGGTACAGCCCTCTTCATGTTGTCTGGGACCCTTCAGACATGATCGTTCTTGTTCACAAACATGCCTGCTTTGAAGACTACCAAGAGAAATGGCATCTGATCTAACCACCTACGCGGGAGTGAAGCGTCTCAGGTATGTATGAGACTGATCTATGCAAAAAAGAAGAAAAGAAAAAAAAAGTAAATTAAATTAGTCTTAGTAAGTTAAGGAGTCTGTGACTCTCTCTATTTTTTTTTTTTTTTGGCCATGCCACGTAGCTTGTGGGATCTTAGTTCCCCGTGACCTTGGCAGTGAAAGAGCAGAGTCCTAACCATTGGACGGCCAGGGAATTCCCAAGGGGTCTGTGATTCTTGACCTTTGTTACAAAGGACAAAGCTCTTTTCTGGTTTTGTAGGTAGCTCAATTGCATACGTCCATAATAAATACTAATTAAATGAATGAATGTGTATTAATGTTTAAGCATCCTTAATACTTTCAATTGTAATCATGTAACCGAAAGTGGGGTCCGGCTGCTCGCCGCTCAAAAGCCAATAAAGAGGCCAGGTTGGTGGAAAGGAAAGTTTGCTTTATTATGGATGCTGGCAACCAGGGGTGGGGGAGAGACCCCTGTCCAAAGGCCGACTCCCTCCTCTGACAATTAGGGGGCGAGAGCTTTTATAGACAGAGGCAGGGGGCTACATGCAGAAACAGCCCAGTCAGCTGCGACAGTCATCGTGAAACTGGTCATCTTGATTAGTTTAGGTACAATTAATCTTCAGTTCCAGGTTCGGTTTGTTTCCATTTCTTTGAGGCCAGTTCTTGGAACTGTGGCAGCTCATGTCATGGCTACAGCTTGGTCATCATGGAGTTACCTTCTTCCACCTGGTGAGGGTTTCAGTGTCTATAAGACAGCTCACCGGACATGGCTCAGAATATGATCTATAGCCCTTGAGGAGGAACTAAAGGTCCTTGACTTTGCTTAATGACTAAACTATTATTATTTGGTCTCCTTTGACTGTTTTCCTTTGTTTTTACATTTTCTCACTTCTCTGATTAAACTTATTCTTTGGCTAAAGTTTTTCCACAGGTAAAAGTCAGGCTGAGGACCTGGGGGATGGGGGGCAAGGACCCTGCTGCATTTCAATCATAATAAAAACACCTTAATATTTTAAAAATCACCTTACATAATGTGTCATTTAATGTTCACAACACTGTGAGATTACCCCTCATTCTCACCATTATCTTATGCCATGGAAACCATGTACCAGACACTCTCTTCATAGCGCTCACAAGAACCTCTAAGGGACACACTTCCAGCGTCTCTATTGACAGGTGAGCAAACTGGGGTTCAGAGAGGTTCAGTAAATTGCCCACAGTTACAGAGTTGCCGAGTTGGTGCTTTAACCAGTGCTGTCTTATTGCAGAAGCTCTGTTGTTAAACACACTAGGAAGGAAAAACCGAGCCTCGGGGGTAATTAAATGACTTGCCCAAGGTCAAGAACTGTAGACTTGCCCAAGGTCAAGAACAGTGTTCATTCTTGGGATCTGAGTTCCAGGTGTCTCAAATACATCACAGCAGCACTTACAATGGAAACCTGTAAGCGTCAAGTGTCCGGTGGAATAGCTTTCTTTTACCTGAGCCTTGACTGACATCAGCTCCGCCATGTACGTTCCAGTTAACATTGATCCAAACAGGCAAAAGAAAGGTTCAGATTGTTGTCCTAACAATAGATTCAGGCTGGATGGCTGATTATATCACAGTTCCCTTTGATGCAATGGAAAAGGGCTCTGGCTCAATTTCTCTGAAAGGACACGTCTTTGAAGCTCCTTCATGTTGAATTTAATGAGCGTGATTGTCATCTTCCAGAAGAGAGTGCAAGTGAAGCCTCCGCAGTTGAGGTGGAGAGAATCACTCTTCAATCCTGTTGTCAGGATCATCAAGCAGTTGGGAGAACCAGGGCAGGATGTGAAATCCATCTGACCATCTATTTATAGATGAGGCAGTGCCTTTGTCATGGTGATCAGACAAGCTGCATGGAAGGCAACGTCTGCAGCTGATGACTTCTGCAAATTAAAAATCATGTCCTAACAGCACAGAAAAGGCAATTTTATTTTTCATTCAAAACTATTGTATAAATGGGAACTTTTTTTCCTCCTGTCCCCTTTATCTTTATGACCCTCCTTCTATTTCTATGTCTCTCCTTTTCTCTCTCTCTTCCCTATGCGTCTCTCCCATTGTTCTTCCTTTTCCATTCAACAAGAATTTGTCTCGTTATATGCTGGGCAATGTGCAAATGACTGTGGATAATTTAGAGATGATATTCCATGAGCCCTGCTTCAAGCCATTTCCAATATCTTTGTAGAATAGAGAGCACTCATAACTCAGAATCAAGCACCTATTTTCCAACTGTTTCCACCATTTACGTTTCTTCTCTACGATCTTGTAGCAGTCACTTTTTGTTTCTGTACTGCAGACTCCTCTCCTGTGAAATAAAGCAATGATTCTTATAGCACAGATATTTTGGGGTGGCTTACATAAAAAGGAATGAGCTTAATGATGCTGATAAAAAGCCTAGTTGGACAATCTTGAACAAAATCAACTTTCTAGGTCTCAATAGATGTAAAATGAATATAATGGTAGCATGCATGTTGTAAGATTCGATTTGATAAATGAAATGCTTAACACTGGCGGGATCTGGCTTAAGAAGCACCTGGCTCAGTAACAGCTCAGTAGAATTTTGTTAGTAACATAGGATATGGGAATGTACTTTATGAATGATAAAATGCTATAAAAAGGCTACCTACCTTCCTCCCTTCATTCCTTCCTTACTCCCCCACGTTCTTTCTCTCAGTTCAGAGCCTTGTGTTATAGTTAATCTCTTAAAAAGGTGGGATTTTGCTTCCACCTAAGATGAAGAATGCTGCAGAGAATGTAACTCTGACAATGTAGGTACTTTGATCACATTAAATCATCAGTTTTCTTGAGCCCATCAGAGAGCAGAACCATGTAGCCTGAATTCTAAATAGGGCCAATCCTTCCCACGGGGAAACTCAAATCCTCTCACCTGTAACAGAACACAAGAGATATAAGCGGCCCTCATACAGGTTAGTAAAAAGAAAACTACCTAGGAGATAAAGATCCTCTACCTCCATGAGAGAGAAAGTAAACCATCCTGGGCTCAGAATCTGATACCAATGTCTAGCAGAAATATCCCACCACCGAAGGAAAGATGGGAAATTCCAGGCTAAAATCAACCAGATACAAGAGAAAGTTTGACTACCCTGGAAAGGAGAGGCATGAATACCAAGGAAGCTGCAGCCAAGTAGTCTGGAATCTTGACCTTGAACTTCCAGAGTCTCCAGAACTGTAAGAAAATAGATTTATCTTCTTTAAGCCACCCAGTCTTGTGGTTAGAAGACTAAGGCAAACTAAAATAAAATACATACCTCAGTCATGGCTGAGATAATAACCATATCCTACCTCCAGATTTTCCTGGAGAATTTTAATTTAAATGTTGTGCATTGTAAGTGTAGACATATTTGTAAGACTTGGTACCTATTTTCTTACTGCCTTTCATTAAGTGTGTACTAAATTATACACCTAACAATACTGTATGAGAATGACTTCTCGTCAGGTAGGATATTCCCTCCCGTTCCCTTTCCCCCACCCTGTCCTCCCCCTCCCTCTCCTGCTCTCCCTCTCTCTTTCCTACCTTTATGAAATACAAAATCATACTATGTAACCTATATCTTGGGACATTTTTCCTCTCATCTAGATGAGGCATTGTCTCAGGCTACTTGGGTTGCTTTAAAAACATACCGCAGTTTGGGTGTCTCAAACACCAGATATTTGTTTCTCACAGTCGTGAAGGATGGGAAGTCCAAGATCAGGGTGCCAGATGGTTCAGTTCCTGATGTGGACTCTCTTCCCAGCTTATAGACGGCTGCTTTCACCCTGTGTTCTCACAAGGTGGAGAGAATGAACTCTGGTCTCTCTTCTTCTTCCTATAAGGACACTAATCCCGTCATGAAGGCTCCATCCTCAAGACCACATCTAAACTTAATTACCTCCCAAGTAGATGTTTGTAAATCACTTAAAAGACAGCTTGACCATATGGAATGCATTATATAAGTGCTTGATAATACCTACCTACACACATACATTCCATAAGAGAAATCGAAGTCTGATTTTCCATCAGAAGACAACATAGCAGGTATACAGTCTATGTCCCTGTTTTAAGGCACGGATGCACCCAACTTTTCTTGAATTGCAGAGGCTGCTTCAGTTCACTGCATCATGGCGTCTCATCAACAAAATCTAAATCCATTATATGGAGCTGCCTGTGAATAAAAATAGCTCTATTCCTGATAAGGAGATTGTTTTTCCTCTTACCTTCTGATGAGAACTATTCTCACCCCCAAAATTCAGTTTGAGAGCTTCAAGAATGTAAAAAGAAGGTGGAGATAAAGGACTTCAGGAAAAGCTAGGCTTGTCATGACATGAATAATGCAAAGGTTAAAGGAGTCTTCAAGCATTCTGTATCTGCAGCCTTGGCATGGCAGCCCTGCCATTTGTCTATAAATAACTGACAGGTCCAAAGTCTAAGGGATTATTTTTAATGTTACAAGTGATAAAAGCAAGGCTCTGAAGGATTCAGAGGAGAGAAATAACCCTGTAGAATGTCAGAGGAAAGAGCTTGCAAGTGATAAAAAGAATGAATAATTTAAGACTTTCTAGGGTTGAACTTGATGATTGGAGGTTCATTATGTTTCCCTAGGCCTTTGCTCTGAAATCCATTGTCACTCCACAAGTGTAGTCCTTGCTCTGTTTGGCCTGATCTACGTCATGGGATCGTGGGCTTCCTTCCCATCACCAGATCAGCAATGCTGTTGTATGGGCACTGGCTACAGGTGATGTACTTGTGAGAAACCTTCTTTTGGTTTTTTGCTTTTTTTCATTCATGGCCAAAGAGTGAAACACGTTAAGAGAACATACAAGTATTTCAAAAGTTCTGTTCACTTTAACGTTCCAGAAAGTCTTACTTCTATCTATTCCCCCTTGCACCCTCTTTATTTTGAGGCGTATCACCTTGGATGCTGTCACGTTTAGGTTACTGAAGTAAGTTTATTACTTGGCCTACCTACTGTCAAGCTCATACCCAACCAGTCCAGGCTGCCCTCCACTAAACCAGATGAAGCTTTCCACTGGGTCCCTTCAATGTCCTGTCCACAAGGCTCTGGCAGCTGCCACTGCCCACAGAAACAAATCCTATTGACTACTTCGGCTTCCTTCCACTGCCACGTATGTGCTGATGACTCCTGAATCTTGACTTCTTTGCGAAAGGTCCAAACCCACACGTCAAATTGCGTATGATAAACATACCCATTTTGGTTGTCCACAAGCTTCTCCAACTCAAAATTTCCAAAACTAGATTCTTTATACCCACTTCCTTCCCATGGAAAAAAAAAAAAAAACCTCCTTCTATTTCTTTCATTATAATCAAGTAGTCACTCATCCAGAAAAGCACCGAGATCCAGTCTCAAATATCACCCTCTTTCACTCACCAAATCCTAGCACATCAAGCTCTGTCAACTTTACTTCTTAAATATCTTTCAACTCTGCCCCCTCTTCACAATCTCAAGCACTTATCCTCTCCTGGCATATCCTCTCCTGGCATACCCCCCTCCTCATTTGCCTTACCAGCTCTGGTCTCATCCCATTAAAATATCCTCCACTCTGTCCTTACTCTGACTACTGTAGGCAGCAAACTTGAACAAGTTGTCCTCACCTTGACTTCCACTAGCAACTATATAATTGCCAGCAATTTAATTTTTAGCTAAGGTGGTTCCACTTTCGACACAGCAGCATAAGCTTCTAATAGATCAACATATGTGGGAAGAAAAGATACACAAAACAACTTCTAGAAGTCTCTGAATAGAGACCAAAAGCAGACAGATTCTGGAAAGGTATTGAAATTTTGAATAAGGGAATAATATAAGTTCCACATTTTTACAGATTTTGCCAGACAGTAATCATATTGTGCGACTGCGTGGGATGGCTAAAGTTCCCATGGAAATCCCACTGTCCTTCTGCTCTGAGGCATAGAACAACAGAACCTAGGATAACCGCAACCACCAGGAGGAGAGGGGAGCATCCTAAAAGAGAGAGAGTTAGAGATGGGAAGCCCCAGGTTCTGTGTGCAAACTCTGCAAGATTCTGGCCGGTTCCTGGGGCAAGCTCAAAGCAACCTCCTTAAAAGATAAAAGAAGTGATTATGATTTGAACCACAGGTGAGATAAGATTTCAGTTTGAGTCTAGGCAAAAGGAATTATCCGCTCAAACAAAGGCATCACAATCTTAAAAGGAAAATAATAAATCTGCAGTCTCATTAACAAATCCTTTGCAGTGCTCACAATGCAATCTAGTATTGCCTGATGGAAGAAGAACCAAGAAAATGAGACCATTCTCAAGGGAAGAAATAGTCACAGAGACAAAAACTTGAGATTAAATGAATGGTGAAATTAGCAGGCAAGCATTTTAAAGCAGCATCTCTAAATTTGTTTAGTGAGGCTAAAGACAATAAGCTCATTTTAAATAAAAACGTAGGATATCTCAGCAGAGAAATAGATGATACAAAACAGAACCAAAAGGAATCTTAAAATTCAAAGGTACAATATCTGAATTTAAAAACAAAACAAAACGTGGGATGGATTTAATAAAATTGTGACTTGTGATCACAGAAGATGGCTAATGAACTTGAAGATAGATCAATAGGAATTATCCAATTTAATAAAGAGAATAAACACAGGAAGGGATAGATGGAGGGAAGGAAGTAATGAAGGAAGGGAGGGAGGGAGGGAGGAAGAGTGAGCCTCAGGAATCTGTAGTACAATATCAAAAAGCTTAACCTACGTGGGACTGTCATCCCAGTCCCAGAAAGTGAGACGAGACAGAATGGGCAGAAAAATATTTGAATAAATAATGGTCAGGGGCTTCCCTGGTGGCGCAGTGGTTGAGAGTCCGCCTGCCGATGCAGGGGACACGGGTTCGTGCCCCGGTCCAGGAGGATCCCACATGCCGCGGAGCGGCTGGGCCCGTGAGCCATGGCCGCTGAGCCTGCGCGTCCGGAGCCTGTGCTCCGCAGCAGGAGAGGCCACAACAGTGAGAGGCCCGCGTACCGCAAAAAAAAAAAAAAAAAAAAAAGGTCAAACGCTTCCCAAATTTGGTGTAAGATATAAATTTTCACATTTAAGAAGCTCAAAGAAAATCACAAAGAGAAGAAATATGAATAAAAAGCATGACTAGGTATATCATAATCAAACTTTTGAAAACGAAAGATGAAGAGAGTACTTTTAAAGAGCCAGAGAAAAGCTGCATAGTACATACTGTGTCTTGTGAAGTATAACATACACTGACTACATGATCTTATCATTCCACTGCTAGATATCTACTCAAGAACATGGAAACACAAGAACTTGTACAGAAATATTTATGTTAGCCTCATTAAAAATTGTAAAAAAAACAAAACAAAACTGGAAACAACCCAAATGCCCATCAACAAGTGATCAGATAAGCAAAACATGACTATTTCCAAACAATGGAATACTACTCAGTAATAAAAAGGAACGAATGTACCAATGTGGATGAATCTCAAAATATTGTAGAAACAAAATACACATTCTGGATGATCCTATTACAGATAATTCTTTAACATACAAGCTAATCTATAAGGGCAAAAAGTGGCTTCCTGGAGTTGGAGGAACTACAAGGGTATCAAAGAAACTTTTGGGGTGATGATATATTCTGTGTTTGAATTATTGAAATGATACCATGTGTATACACATCTTTCAGAGCTCCTCCAAGCATACCTCCTTAAATGGATGAAATATGTAACTTATACCTCAATAAATTATTATTATTATTATTTTGTTTTTTTTGCGGTACGTGGGCCTCTCACTTTTGTGGCCTCTCCCGTTGCGGAGCACAGGCTCCGGACGCGCAGGCTCAGCGGCCATGGCTCACGGGCCCAGCCGCTCCGCGGCATGTGGGATCCTCCTGGACCGGGGCACGAACCCGTGTCCCCTGCATTGGCAGGCGGACTCTCAACCACTGCGCCACCAGGGAAGCCCTCAATAAATTATTTTAAAATATTATCTAAAGAAATCCAAGATGACTCAAAGAGGAAATGCATACAAAGTCCTGTTGTTCTTCAATACGTTTTGACATTGATCTGTCAGTTGTTGAAAAGTCTAAATCAGAGCGTGGATTATGAAAAGGAGTGTACCATCATGTTCAGGAATCTATGAATGTCATCCAATGGCCACCAGTTTTTCAAATGAGTCTTTAGCCTCTCATGAAGAGATCTAAATCAGATCTCACTATAAAAGTTAAAAAAAAGGCTTTTAATTGGACAACTATATGCATAGTCATATCAGTTACTGCAATATATTCTATTGATTTTAAAACATTTTGTCCTTAATTTTTTTCTTAAATTTATGGTTATACTATAATTGGTGGTACCTTAAAATCAAGAAATGATGTTATATGTAAAAGTGTTCTATCAAACACCTAGTACTTAACAGGTGTTTTGTTGTTTAAAGTTTTAGAAGTAAACATTTAACATTTGGGAAGGGAGATATAAAATAACATTTTATATCAAAGCCTGTTAAAAGATATAATTTGCCAGAAGAGGCTCTACCTTAAATGTTCTGGCAAATCAGTTTTACCGAATTCTGGTCTGTGATAACTTATGGTCCATTTACCAAGCAAGAACTAGGCAGCCAGAGTTTGGAATAACTCATGTCCCCCTGAGAAATTTTCTTAGCCTGAAGCTTCAGGATTATTCACCATAATCTTGCTACACTGTTAATCCTGAGATGAATGGCAATTTAAAATGTTATTAGAGACAGTTAAAAGCTGAGTTTTGCTCTTTCAAATAAAGAGGTAGAACAGAAAGGGGACTGAGATTATCCTACTGCAATGGTGATGGGATAAAGCCTTGTTTTTCCTTTATAAATTAACCTCAGTCAATGGCAATACTCATGAGGGTTTCTAATCCATATGGAATAATCCACCTAGTATATAAAAAACAAATTTGATGTCATTTCATTTGAAAGAAAAGAAACTTGATGTTTTCATTAACAGTTAGATTTTTTTAGATATTAAAATAGCTCCCAGACACAGTGCTCATACACCTGTTGGATGCCAAATCTCATTCCCCAATCAAGAAATAACCAGGGCTTCTTAGAGAAATGGCTGTTGCCAGGTCTAGGCCAGAGAAAGTACAAGATGAGCTTGAGAAATCTTGGTATGCCAGAAAAAAAAAAGAAGTGCTTGAAGGTTAATGTGGTCATGACAAGATGACTGCATAGCCAGCTCAAGGGAGCTCCCACTGGCCACGTTTAGGATATGTGAGAATAAAATTGAGAGAGATTGGTTTTAAAGACTGATTTTTAAAAGTTGAATAAGTAAAAATCCATGCATTCATAGTTTTATTCCAAAAAAGAAAAGGAAAAATAGAGAGAATGAAGCTTTCCTGTAAAAAATAATGCCTTTTAATAAATAGAAAGGATACAAAATTGTATTTAAAAAATAATTTTGCAACCCTGAATACATAATAATTGATTCAAGCAAGAATCATCATGGTTTAAGAAATTATTGGGCAATGTCTACTTATGAAACAGGATCTTTGCATGATGTTACAATGTCAGCTCATGGATTACGTAGTAATTATATGGGAAAAGCATTACCTTGACAATGGAGAGATCTGATGATCACCTCCTTAACCAAGTGATAAAATATAGTATTGGCAACATTGTACAACCTGATATTATTACCCTTTTGATGATGAGATACCTTAGGGAATATAACATTGCCTGCATATTATTCACACCAAAACACGTTGAACTTGAATTTCATCAAGCTTTAGATCTAAATTCCAGTTCGAAAACACCAAGGAGAAAAACTCAGACAAGCCCAGAACATGGGAAATCTATAAGACAGCACTCTTAAACTCTTCCAAAAGTCGGTATCATGAAAAGAAAATATTCAGGAATTATTTTCAGACTCATCCAATAGAACTTCCAGCAATAACGAAACTCCAACTTGGTGTCCATTAGCTATCTGTGGGTATTGAGTACCTGAAACATGGTCAGTGCTACTCAGAAACTATATGGAACAGTATAGCTCTAGCTTAAAAGAGATTGAAATGGCACAAGAACCAAATGAAATACCATACTTTGATTGAATTCTGGCTCCAAAATTATAAATAAATAAAAGTGATAGAATACATTTTGGGTGCAAATGGTAAAATTTTAATAAGGAGAGCATATTAGATGGTATTGTAAATTATTAACCTTTTGAAGACTGCTAATTTTGTGGTTATGAAGGAGATTGTCCTTGATATACAGGAGATGGATGTTTAAATATGTAAAGTTTAAGTGAATGATATGTACAATTTTCTTTAAATGGTTTAACAAAAATGCTGGGAGACTGAGGAGGGGGAGAGAGAGAGGAAAAAAGGAAGCAAATATAGCAAAATATAAACAAATGTAGGTGTAGGGTATGCGGGTGTGTATTATACTATTATTCTGAATTTTCTGTATTTTGAAATTTTTAGTAACAGCTGTGGGGAAACAGCTCACAAAACCCTAATTTCCAACTTACTGACCTTAAGTGTTTGGAAACCTGAGTTAGCACTATTGGTGGGTGTGAATCTGCCCACCCAGAACTAGATGGAGAAGAATCAGAGGCTAGAAGGGAAAGAACTTGTTAAAGGCTCCCCATCATTAGTAGGCTAATTAACGAAACACCTTCACAGCAACACACAGCTTAGTGTCTAACTGAATAACTAAGTACTATAGCCTAGCCAAGTGAACACATAAAACTAGCCATCACAGTGGCCACGTGAATTCCTTGCTAATGAAATAAGAAGTAATGTTTGTCACTTCTGAAAGACAGACCAAAAGTGTCTCAACAGTCATGGAAGTATGTGCCGAGGTGGACCACACTTCAGCCTGGGTACCTGAGTAACTACAGTCAGTAGAGCTGCTGCCGTCCCCAGGCGGAGAAGCACTTAGAGCTTGTATGTTACAGCAGCATAACTTGTCCAACCTCTCAATATGCAAGTAGGGGAAGAAGAGCTAGACGGTCACTCACTGACTCTATTTACCTTTAGCTCAGATATGACACATATCACTTCTTCTTTCAATCTATTGGCTAGAACTAGTCTCGTGGCCTCACCTAATTACAATGGAGATTGAAAAAGCACGGGAGAGCACAGGGATACTTAGTAAATGTTTTTATCTTATACAGCCTATTAGTCACATGAACTTTATTCATTACTCTAATTATTTGAACTTTATTTCTTCCTCTAGATAAATGGAGATAGAGACATCCACTTTATGTGGCTGTGGTAGAGATTAAATTAGAAGGTAAATGTAAAGGAATATCGTACACTAAATCCCTGAGAATGGAGTTACCTGCTTTTATTGGTCCTGTGCATCAGAGGTTCTTAACCAGTACAGAGCATGGCCTTTAGATCACAAACACCTGATGTTATAAGCAAAATGTTGTGAAAGTATAAATATGTGATTATTTTTTATAGAGGTCATTGCCTTCCACCAGATTTTCAGAGAGATGTTGGGTCCAACATGTTAAGAGTCAAATGATTTTCTTACCTGAAAAACAAAACTAAACAACCCTCCTGGCAAACCAAGTCATAGACTCTAGACGATGATCTATCTGGTTGTTTGCTTTCTAGAAGGACTTAGGCTCAGAATTGTGGACCTCCATCCAGCTCACAGTAAATGCCATGTCTTCACTGCATCGGCTCTTGGGTCCATCTGTCTTGCCCAAATGTCTCCTATCTTTGACTGGTTACTGGTCTCTCAGCATCCTCTTCTCAGAGCTTCTCACCATCAGGCTCTGTGATCTGAGTTCCTCAAGCTTCTCTTCCTGCTCTCATAAGGCCCCCTCCTCATGCAGAGGCATTAGTCTTGCTCTTAAGTTACAGTTCTGCTATGGGGAAAAACCATCGCACTCAACGAATTCAGTAATTTCCACACATTATTTTTCTTCAATTTGGTTTGATATTCCTGAGGGTCTACATTAAGCAGAGTAAAATTGCTCAGTTCTGTCAGGAGATCCTAGATTTGGTTGAATTTTAAAAAAATTCTTCCCCCCCCCCCAATTAAATCTCCTATGTCAATTCTAGCTACAATTTGTCAGATTCTGAGACCTTGAATACCTTTCTTCAAGGCAATTGCAATTAAGAGAAATCACTTCTTATTAAACCTAGAAGGGCCTGTTCTTAGTTAAAGGCCATTATTCCTCATTCAAACTCCTTCTGGGACTGTTAAGCCATTATGTGGAGTAGTTTTTTTGCCTTTAACCTTGAAATCATGTGGATTATTTAATTCTTAATGAAATCATGTCATATGCATACCCTTTTGATCTTAAAATGAATTAATTTGATCTGCTTTCAACTTTCCCTGATCATTCTCAAAAACTTGGCAGAGAATCAGTAGACATTGCAGGTTCAAGCCCAGAAGAAATAAGAGCTATTATCTGGTTTTCCAAGTTTTGATGCTTATTATATGGTCATTTCTATGTAGGCAAGACCAATGAGCTTGTAGTGAACGTAGCTCTCTTATTTACTGAGGTACAAATCCTTCCCCAGGAAAGATAATCTCATTATTGTGCCTTGGTAAACCAAAATGCATTGCCCATGAGTATCAGGCTTCCTTTAAGCTACAGAAGCAATATCCTAGTAAAAGAACCTCAAGCTGACCTGTATGCAATCTCATCTTTGAACTTATTGGTTGTTGGACCAGGGGTTAATAAAAGCTATTTTAAAGTGACTTTGGTGATAATTATGTCAGATAATTATATGAAAGCACCTAGCACACAGTGGTCATTTCATAAATGTTCTGAGGGACATTATATGCCAGGCATATATTATGTCTCCCCAGGGTTCTATTGCAATCACCTTAATTCAGAGCTTCTGCTTCTGCTTCTATTCATCCAATCCAAGCCTACATTTGTTTTTATCCTCATTTTTTCTATTCTTATGGTTTTTACCAAGAAGTGCAATCTCTAGAAAGATGTAATATACAGAGTAGGGGTATAATTTAATGTTAAATCTTTTATATGAAATGGCCCAGCTTCCTTATTTTCTAGCTGTGTATCCTTTGCAAGTTACTACTGTATATAATGCTTTGGTTTTCTCATCTGCAAAATGAAAATAAGAATTTTAAGAATCCACCAGCCAATGCAGGGGACACAGGTTCGATCCCTGGTCCGGGATGATCCCACATGCCGCGGAGCAACTAAGCCCGTGCACCACAACTACTGAGCCTGCGCTCTAGAGCCCGCAAGCCACAACTACTGAGCCCGCGCTCCTAAAGCCCATGCTCCAAAACAAGAGAAGCCACTGCTGTGAGAAGCCTGCGCACCACAACGAAGCGTAGCCCCCGCTCGCGGCAGCTGGAGAAAGCCCGAGCGAAGCAACAAAGACCCAACGCAGCCAAAAATAAAGTAAATGAATTAATTGATTTCTTTTAAAGAAAACAATTTTATTTTTTATTTCTTTTGTCAGGACTAAGTTAGTATACAGTTGACCCTTGAGTGACACAGCGGTTAGAGGCTCCAACCCTCCATCCAGTCAAAATCCACGTTTCACTTACAGTTGGCCCTCCATATCTGTGGTTCCTCCATATCTGCGGCCTTCTGTATCCTTGGTTCCACAACCGCAGAATCAACCAACGCTGATCGTGAAGTACTGCAGTATTCACTACTGAAAAAAAATCCACGTGTAGGTGGACCCGTGCGGTTCAAACCTGTGCTGTTCAAGGATCAACTGTTTTGTATATACCACTTGGAATCATGCTTGTCATATGGTAACTGCTCTTTACATTTGTTAGTATTAAATGAAGGGCTCAATCCATATTAATTATCATCATTATTACTCTTCTAGTGGGAAGAAACATATGCAAGAGATAAAAGAGAATAAAGAACAAGATATAGAAAATTATTAAGAGGTACAACCCTCTACTTTTAGAGAAACAAACATCTTTAGGATCAAAACCATTATGGACTTTTGGAAAATCCAATTTAATAAAAACATAAAAATTGTAAACTTCTAACTGTATTTCAATTTTTAACATAATCAAAGAGACTAATTCAAGTAATTGAACGTGGTACTCTGAATGTGCATTTGTAGCAAAATATTATTTAAGGACAAAAAAATCAAGAAAATTTAATTTTTACTTAGTAGTTTTATTGTTAATATTTAAATTGATACTAAAAATCTGGAAGTATTTCTTTATATTATAGCTAAGCAAATAAGTAAGCATGTTGATATTATGAGAATCCAAGGTTTTTGCTGTAGAAGAAGTCAAATAAAAATATACAATAAAAGAAATTAAAGGCAACCCTGTGATGTAAAATTTGAATTGGAAATATCAGTATGAACTTGTGATTTAAATATATAAATATTTCCTAGCTTTTCTACTGAAAGGACTTAGAACCAGGGATGCCACAGAAGCAATGAGCATACATGGCACCCATATCTTAGTTTCTAAATTCCAGGGAGTCAGACTTCCCTAAGAAAGAGCTAATTCCAGATCTGAGACAGGGAAAGGCTGCAATAAATCTTCAATCTCATGGACCATAAGGCAAAAAAGTGCTCAAAGCCTAGGGGATCATGAATAAAGGAGTGTGGTTGGCATGTGTATTTCAAAATATAATAAAGTTTGCTTCATCCTGTTTGCTTGTAATCCCTGGTTATGTCACCCCAAATGAGACTCAGCTACTCCGATAGGCATATGGCCACCTTGCTTAGGAAAGATACAAACGTGGTGAGCGTGAGAACATTCAAGAATAATGATGTAACCCTGAATGACTTAACCCAAATGATGTAAGTCAATGATGTAACTTGGAACTAATAGAATGTGAGGCATATGGTAACTTTCAGGTCCTACGTTAACTAGCACAAAACTCAGCACTGCCACTCTCCTCCCACCCCTCTCCCAGCTACTTTCATCGAAAAACCCTTGTGCTCTCCCTGTTGTGACTTTCCAGGAAAGATCAGAGTATCAGCAGGCAGAGGACACTTGGTGGTAGGCAAGGCAGAGAGCAAAACACCGAACAATCAGGGGATTCAGGTCATGGATCCCTTTACCACATTTTAATTTTGCCACTTAACTTTTTAAGGAGATAATGCTTTAATTTGTAAATGCTTTAAAAAATAAAAAACATAACTGCTTTGTGTGTTTTCTTGATTCCGCTTCTTTGTTCTACAGCTGAAAAACTAGATTTTGCAGTGACTTGAATAAACTTGAAATTGAAACTAAAATTGGAAACTCAGGTGGAACACCGAAGCCATTTTTAGAGGCTCTTATTGTCTAAATGTGTGATAATTTGAACATAAAAAGACTAATTTCGGAAATGGATCACACTGATTTTTTTTAAAGTCCATATACCCATAAATATTAGTCAGAAAAGATAGGGAGAAAAAGGGGGGAAGTGGAAAGAAGATCAGCTTATAAATGTAGAAATAATAATGGTTAGAAAAATCACTATTTTCCAACCACCAATATAATAATTGATTCAGGCATGTATCATCGATGAAAACTAAAATCATTTGGGAAAAGTTGTTGGGACATACAGTAGTTACATTCATTACAGAATGTAGATTCAATAATTTAAAGTAAACAATTTTAAAAAACATCCCTTCAGAGTCAAAAGAAGCTTTTCAGGTATTGCTCCTCAAAATGTGTGCAATAAAATTCCATGAGATATTTTAAAAATCTCTTTAGGAGGAAGTTACAGCATCCAGCATTTCCAAACACAAGGAACCCAGTTTCCCACCTGCTTCCCCACTGCCCTTCTGAGCATCTTAAAATGCTGGAGTTCTAAAGAACACTCTTTAGGAAATACCTAAACTGAGTGAGATAATTCAGGTCATGATTCTTGTGTCCAGAGAGGACAGCATCTGATAAAGTTCTCTTGGCCAGAGTGTGTCTCACATAGGTTTAGGGGCATTTGTCTGGGATGGGGGTAGGGGCATATCCACAACCACGCTTCTGCTGCCTCACGTGGGATACAGTTCCATGATGCTTTCCACAGTACCTGACACGCACTTGGCTCAGAGTCAAGGACCCCTGAGTTTCTGCTGAACTGGATTCAAAGGATTCTAAACCTACAATTGCTCTTAGGTAAATAAATACGAAATTACTTCTTGGGAATTTGTGATTTATACTTGGAAATGTTAAGATAGCATTTCATTACCCAGATAATTCTAATCTTAATGAAAAGAAAATTACATCCAGGAGAGATCTCCCTAGCCATTACGAATCTCTACGAGACTGAAAACAGGAAAGGTGACAGGAACCAAAAAGCATGGAAATTCTATCATTTCTGTTGTACCTTCCTGGGAACACACCTGCAGATTGAGTGAGCAGAGCTTCGGGATTCCTAAACCTCATTCTAGCTCAGTCGTGTGAGTCTAGGCTAAACTGTGTTGGAAAGATTGCAGCATCGCTGAATACAAATGAAATTTACTTTCTCGTTTTGTAAGCTGTATGTATTTGGAGGACAATTTGGCAGAGAAACATTTATACCAATATCAGTTCTCCTCATCAGTTATCAAAGTAACTTTTGCCATTGAAATCATGGTGTGAATAGGAGGGAAGAATACAGACAAATTTATTATTCTCCAAACTTTTAATAAGCACCTACTATGTGGCAGAAAATGTTCTAAAGCTGCGGTGAATGAATGAATAAAATAAAAATCCTTTGTATCAAAGAGCACACACTCTAGTGGAGAAGACCGATACGTACACATGCAGTTGGAATCTTCATTCAGCAAATATGTCTTGGATTCCTACTATGGCTGAAGAAGTATGCTAAGAGTGAGAATATGTAGGGATAAAAGGCAATACATAGCTCTGAAAAAATTACTTGGAGAAAAAGACAGTAAGTAATTCACTGTATTACAGTGTATTAAGTACTGTAATATAGTTGCTAACTCTGCCTGGAGAATTAGAAACACTTTCATTTCTGAGTACTATTTTTCTAGTCTTTGAAGTGTGAGGATGAATCCATTTGTCAGAGAAGAAAAAGACATAAAGAGCAGTAAAGGCAAACAGAGGGAATCCTCAGCACGTGTCCTTGAGGAGGAGAGCAGAAGTCCTCTGGGCTCACACACTGTCCACTCTGGAGAGCGGTGTGGCTGTTGTCCCTAGGAAGGCCTAGGTCGTCACCATGGGAACACAAATGGCTAATGTACTTGTTCACCTTCTAAGATAAACGGCCCATGCAGGCATCTGTCCTGTTCTGCCTTTGCACCGTGCTGTGCCCTTTTGTCCCCTACACCACCTCCCACTTCTCCTCTCCCTTTCAAGTCTTCCCACTGTATCCCTTGGAATCTTGATTCCCTATTACACCAAGCCCTGTATTCCAACCTCTTTACTAACATGCCCTCTGTTTTGTATCTTAACTGGTCAACCTCTCAAAGGTGTGCTACTTACCATCAGATCTAAACGTAGCTCAGGGTCAGGAACTAGGGTCTATCTCCCTCTTGTTCTCCAGTGGCCCTTTTGAAATATTGCAGGAAATTTCACTGAGGAAACATCACTGCTCTTTTAATCCTTTGACATATGGTTAATAATAATAATCGTTATTATTTTTATTATTATTATTAAGAGATTATGGCTCAGATTTTAAGTGTATCACATACAGTCATTATAAATAGGCTTTTCTTTTTCTTCTTTTTGTCTTTTTTAATTGAAATCTAGTCGATTTACAATGTTGTGTTAGTTTTCCTTTTTTCTATGAAGTGTTAGGTCTCCACTCAGACTAAGGTGGAGAAGAAAGGTCAGAAGCTCAAGGAGAGAAGAAGAAGTATGAAAAAGTGGAAATCAAATTTATTGAAAGTATAAGATTTCCAGGCATAGTCATGGTAAAGGTAAGTAACCACTTTACCCAAGGATGGGGCTTTGCTGAGCAAGTGTTAAACAAAGGAAAGAGAGAGAGGCCAGAGGATGCAGGTATTGGTAAGACAGTGTTAGCAATGCTGGTCCACACCAAGCACTGTTGAGGGCGGCGAAGCTGGAATCACTCCGTTAGATGTAGGACCTTTTTGTCTTTGCCTAAGGACACACATAGGCACCTTAGTTTTCATCTTCATCTTCACCTTCAAATCCTCTCCACTCATCTGCCAGACAGTGAGTGAATGAGACTTGTTGATCCCAGCCCATAACAATTGGGTCACCACAGCCTTAAATCCTTATAAGCTGAGACTTCAGGTATCATGGAGCAGAAACAGGCTATCCTTGATGGGCCCCTTCTGAATTCTTGACCTACAGAATCCATGAGCATAAGAAAATGGTGATTGTTTTGAGGTTTGAGGTAGTCTGTGATGTAGCATTAATGATTGCAACAGAATTCGGTGCCTGAAAGAGGTTGTGGACACAGCTATAAGAAAAATTCCAAAACATGTGGCATTAGTTATAGGCCCAGGCAGTGATGCAACTGGGAGGGCCTTGAGAGAAGGTGGGAGTTCAGAGAAAATTTTGTCAACACTGTCACCTGTAATGTCAGGGAAATTAGAAAATATACTTAACAAACTGGTGGATTTTTCTAAGATTTTAAAGCAGATTGTTAAAATTTCCATCTGGTTTATTTTAGCCATGTATGATAAGATGAAAATAGAAAGAGATGAGCTAAAAAAAGAATCTTTTAGCTTTCAGAAAAATTTAAAGTAAATATAAAGTATTCAGGATGTGTTGGGTTAAAAAAAAACAAAAAAAAACCCCTATATTTTATCCTTAGTCTCTCCCAGCAGACTATTTTCAGGTTAAGAAAAGTCCTCAGAGCAAAGATCAAATTGAGAGTGAGTGTTGCCAGAAAAAAAAAGTCTTAGAATGAAGGTAAAGGCAAGTATGTGATTGTAAAAACCCTTTGACAAGACCTCAGAAAGATTTAAATTGGTGCTTCATAAACCCTTTAAAAGAGGTGAAAGTTCATCCAGGATCTTAAAGGCATGCCTCACACACTCTTTCAATAGAGCTTCCATGAATTATAAGGACTGTGTCCCAAGCCAGCCTCAGAGGGAGCCCAAGTTAGAGAAGAGATGATCACAAGGCTATTCGTGAGTGTGACCTATGTCTAATGGTGGATATTATAAATTGACACGTAGGAACCCTGCAGAATCTTTAAAGGAATTGTGTCAACTTGGGCAAAAAAGGACAGAGACACTAGGAAAGAAAAAGAGTCCTGGAGATCCACATTCATGTATGTGGAGGAATCAGGAAGGCAAGGCTACTACTCAGTCACAAACATGAATTTTTTTTAATATGGACAATAAGTGATGATTTTGGGGGGAATCAAGAGCCCCTGGTCTTATTCCTATCCTGGAATATAGGCTGAATTTTAACTGTCTGAAAACTCTCTGACTTTTCCACTCTACTGTAAGCTCCATGGAAGGAGGGACTTTGCCTAGTTTATCCCGTTTCAGGTAGATGAAGAAATAAAACAGACGTAAATGTCATATATCCCCTGAACTCAAGGAGACACTTTTCCTCCAGTGGAGAGTGGGACAAGAAGAAATTTTTAAATGGATGGATTTAGATAAAGAAGAAATAATTTCTGTCTAGAGAATCGGGGATAGCATGTTACACATAGACACACTGACGCAATTAAACTGGGCCTTTGTGAATATCACTGTTTGAAAAAAAAGAAAATGAAACCAAAACGAAACAGTCTGTATTATCCCAAAAGTTTAGTGGTTTTTCATGGAATTTTATAGGAATAAAATCCATTTCTACCTGGGCCAAGTTTCTGTATTTTGCCTTTATTTATTTTCCCTCAAAAATGAAATTATTCTTGAACATTTTGAAAACTACCTGTAGGTATTTATGAAAGAAGTTAATTTGTAGGTGTTTGCAAATGGACATTTATCCCTGAGATCGAGGCCATTTCTTTTTCAGAACTGCTTAATGATATTGATATGCAGCAGAATTGTACCAGCCGGAGTCACTAGGGCCTGCTCTGTTCATACGCTAGTAGGTGCAATTATTTGAAGGGAATGCTGAAGGTCATTCTTATCATGGCAACAGAAATTGCAACCCGTAATCATCACGGAGTTTGAAGAGCCCTCAAAGAAATGAGCTACATGTATAATTTGGGGTTTGAGCTAATTAGAGCCAGAGTGAATATATCTGAAAGGGTTAGGATCCATTCAGAGTAGAATTGTCTTGATTATAGAATATAGCTGCCCCTAGGCAGACGTCATGCATTTCATTGTGGCTTGGGTTTTACAGGGTCTCCTGTCACCCACTCATCTGAACAATTTCAGAAGAGCCTATCAACTCAAAGCATCTTGTGGAACAGCCTCTTGAGGACGGTTCAGAATGAGGCATTTGTTTTAGAATCCAAAGTGTGCCCCTAATGGCATTGTCCATTCTGGGTATCATATAATGTCCCTGGGTTTAAAATCAAAAGAGTAATAAGAGAGAATTAGGGAAACCCATATAATGAAATAATTTTTATTGTATATCCATCTATTTATCCATTTGCTGGCTCATTTATTGAAAACATATTTATTAAACTTTAAATATGTATTATCAGGTGAATAATAGTGCTTACTTCATGAGGTTGTTGAGAAGATTCAAAGAGAATATTTATAAAGCTCTCAGAGCCATGCCTGTCTCATGATAAATGTTACATAGATGCTGAATACTTTTTCTCTCATAGTTTGAGTCCAATACCAATTTTTTTGTGGAATGAATCAATGAACCAATAGATGTGTTGACATTCATCAAGGAGGGACCAGAATGTTAGAACTTGAATAGCTGAACAAAAAGGAAAACCCACATTTCATGTGCAGGGGAGATTAGATGCTTCTTTTTGGAAACAAGGACCAGAATAAGAGAGCGCTTTCTAACACTCAGGGTAGTGGTGAATGTCATGACCTGGAGGTGCTTGCACCTATGCTGGACCATCACTGTGCAAGGGTAGGTGAGGTGGGCAAGGGAGACCTTCCAGTTGAGCATTTTAAGTTCCAAGCAGTCTCTGAACATCTCAAAGATATTTGATTCACCTCAGTTAGTGGACAGATTAATTTAAACTAAAGCTTTTTAAGTAACATAGCACAAAGTAGCTATAAAGTAAGGTTAAATATGGTTGACTTTCAGTTCAACCATACTAATTCTGTGTTGATTGAGGTGCCCAAACTATTTGCATTAAATCCTGACTATTTCATCAAAGGACAATCAAAAACAACAGAATATTTTCTCCTCATTTTTCTTTATGCTATAGAATTCACTTATAAGCAGTCACAGGGAACATTTTTTTTAACCCAAGTCCCTGATGTCATCACTTCACACACACACACACACACACACACACACACACACACACACACACACAGGCAAAGTGGGGATGCAGGAGATGATATTTGGGAACACAGACCTAATGGTTAGAAGGCCTTTGTTCCTCGTTCTGTCTGTGCTGTTTGCTCAGCAAATTTGGGTAAGTTACTTGTGCTTCTGAGCCTCCGTTCCCTCCTCTTTCAAGTAAAGATATTATTTTGATTACTCCATTATTCAAAGAATATTTAGAGAGCCAGAAGATCAGGATTCTAGCCCAGCTCTGTCACTAACTCGATAAGGGATCTTTGGTCAAGTTGTCTTCCCGTGGGCCATCTGACATGTCTATAAAATGAACTACCTAACATATGACCTGCTTGCTTTGCAGAGTAATTGTAAGAATCAGAAATAATTGATATTTTGAAAACTGTATCTACAGATAAAAATATGAGTGTTTGCTTTAAATATGTAAATATATTTATAGCTGTGTTTTAGGTATTTATACATCCATAAGTAATAGATAACACAAAATCTTTGCCAGTTTTATTATAAACGGAAGTAGGATCAAACAGTTTTCTGCAAAGTTCCTTCAGCCTTTCATTTGTCCCTTCTCAGTTCAACAATATCTTTTCAATTTGTCCTAGATTTTAGGGATGCTGTAACAGATGATGACAAACTTAGTAATTTAAAACAACAGAAATTTACTCTCAATTCTGGAATCTAGAAGTACAAAATCAAAGCATCGGCAGGATCAATGCCTTCTTCAGGGCTCAGAAGGAGACTCTCGTCCTGACCTCTCTCCTGGCTTCTGTCACCAGCCATCAGTCTTGGTGTCTCTCGGCTTGTGGCAGCATCTCTCCAATCTCTGCCTATGTCATCACACGTTGCTTTACCTGTGTGTCTGTGTGTCTCTGTTTTCTCTTCTTGTAAAGGCACCAGGCATTGGATGAGGGCCCACTCAAATCCACAAATACCTCATCTCAACAAAAACCTGGTTTCTACAAGACTCTATTTCCAAATAAGGCCACATTCTGAGGTTCCTGGTGGACATGAATTTTGGGGGGGAACCTTATCCATTCCAGTACACCATATAACCCTCAAAGTCTGTTGCACAGAGATCTGCAAGAAAAGAGACTCCTGATCTTATGTAGTGTATTAAAATATATGACGGGCTTATTATGTTTCCTTACGATGGTTTCTGCTTTGTGCCCTATTTTCTATGGCCTATTACTGCAGTGACCCCTTGTTTCCCATTAAGCGGGTGCACTAAGTATTCGGCAAGGGGAAGAAGGATGAAAGGAAAGAAAATGTACATGGATCAGGGTAGCAGGAGCTCAGGCTCTGCCTCAGTCTGGATCTGGCTCGCTCCCACCCTGTCCTGGTTAGGGATTTACACTCACCTGTGCCAGGCGGGACTGTGTAGAATGTGGACCCCAAATGATGAAGAGGAGGCTTATAAACCAAATTGTCG
The DNA here is from genome assembly GCF_949987515.2 of Delphinus delphis. Lineage (NCBI taxonomy): Eukaryota > Metazoa > Chordata > Mammalia > Artiodactyla > Delphinidae > Delphinus > Delphinus delphis. The sequence goes on from NC_082694.2 coordinate 81,231,549, forward strand.
GATTTCCCATAATTCGATACAATTATGTTGAATACGTTGTTCTAATCCCAGCCGGCTGCAGAGAATTTCGATTCCACGCATGTTCTTACCATGGCCCAGGCAAAGCTGTGAACCTCTGAGGCCTGATCATCGGCAGAGGTGGTAATTGCAATAGATTCCCAGGGCAAAGGGAGTGTTGGAAAAAGAGCTGTAATTGGAAGGTCTAGCAACTTCTGTTTCTAAACAATTTTTCCTTCTACCAAAAACCTTGAAATCTATGAATTTGATTTATTAATGAAGTCTGTAATTTTCAGATAAAACACACAGTCTGTAAGTGAACATTCGCTTAATTTAATTGGGATAAAATTGGTCCTATGAGCAATGTGTATCATTGACAAAGTCACCCACACTCCCTATATTTCAGCTTCGCAAAATACAAAACAAATACTATTATCTGCAATTTTCCAGCAGGAATGAATTCAACAAAGGCTTTAAAATGAGCTTCAATGTAAAGTAAATCCTTTCTACCATATATAAATCTGGGGTTTGCCTGGGATTAGGACCAAGAGAAGAAAAATAAGAGAATTTTTCCTACTCTGTCTTTCAGTTGTAAGCCCCCTTCTGTCACCTCAAGCCAGGAAGAGACGGGTTTTATTCCGTCTAGTACACGGTACACAGGCGGATTTAGGCTGCCTTTGGATCTAAAATGGACGTGTACTCACCCCACCTCAATCAGAACTGGAACCCTTGACCATGTACTGTCACCCATTTATTATTCAATACTCCTTTTACTTCTCATGGAATACTTCTAAAAACTGACCATAGCTGGACTATAAAATCTTGTCACATTTAAAAGAACAAAAATTATTCAGAGAATATTTTTTAGCCAGAGTACAATTAAGGTATCAATCACTAGGAAGTAATTTGAAAATTCACATATGTTGAGAAATTAAGAAGTATACTGTGAGAACCAATGGGTCAAAGAAGAAACCATAATGCGTATTAAAACATTTTGAATAACGTGACAATAAAACCATGGCATAGCAAACTAGTGAGATGTAGCTAAAGCTAAGCTTAGCAATTTATAGGCTTGAATAAATACATTAGAAAAGAACAAAAGCTGAAAAATAAGTATTTTCTAAACATCTATCTCAGGATGTTAGGAAAAGAATAGCAAATTAAGCCCAAAGAAAGCAAACAATAATGATATGAGGAGAAGGTTAATGATAAAGAAAATAGATATACAATAGAGAATAACAAAGCCAAAACACTAATAAATGGAGAAACCCCAGAAAAAACTGACCAAGGAAACAGGAGACAAAATATCAAGATTAGGAAGAAAAAGTGGGCTATGTTACAGATACTACAGAATTTTAAATAGCATATCTGAAGGTAATTGAAAAATTTCAACAATTTAGAAGAATAAACAAACAAATGCCTAAACAAATTTCTAATTCTTGCATAGGAAGAAAACATAAATATGAATAGCTCATAAATTTTAAAGAGATTAAATATACAAAATTAAAAACCTCACAAAGAAAACTCCAAACCCAGATGACTCATCGGTAAATTATAAAATAATTTTTAATAAATAATACTAATCTTAGGCACACACACAGTTTATTGTGCAAAGATAAATATATAATCATTTTTTAAAGTTTTTCTTTATTTTTAAATTTATTAAATTTACAACAAACTTTCTTTCCTCCTTCCCCCCTCCTTCCTTTCTTCCTTGCTTCCTCTGTATAGTGCTATAAGTTTTGCTTATATATAGAATCCTGTGGCCATCACCACAATCAAGATGCAGAAGTTTCATAACCAAAAAAAAAAAAAAATTTTCCTCGTGCCTCCTCTTTGTAATCAACCCCTCTTTCACTCCAGCCCTTGGCAATTGATGATCTGTTCTCTGACCGATGGTTGTTGCCTTTTCCAGAATGTCACATAAGTACCTGAAATCAACTAGTGTGTGTTCTCTGGGTCTGGCTTTTTCATTTAGCATCCTGCATTTGGAATTCATTCATGTTGTTACACATATCTGTAGCTAGACCCTTTTAATTGCTGAGTAGTATTGCGTTGAACGTGTGTACAACAGTTTTTATCAATTGAGGGCCATTTTGATGGTTTCCAATATTTTAGCAATTATGAATAAAGTGCTTTTAAATGTTAGCTTACAGCTGTTTTGTGGACTTAAATTTTTGTTTCTCTTGTATAAATATTTAAAAGTGGGATTGCTGCTGTGCCATGTGACAAGTGTATATTTATATAAGAAATAAAACTGTCTTCCAAAGTGGCTGGACCATTTTGCATTCTCACCAACGGTGTGTGAGAATTCCAGTTGCTCCATGTTTTTGCCAGACTTGGTATTGTTGGTTCTTTTGCTTTTAGCTATTCAAATAGGTGTGTAGTGTTATCTCATTGTAATTTTAATTTTCTTTCCCAGTGACTAGTGATGTTGAACTTGTTTTCCATTTGTATATTTTCTTTGGCAAAGTGTGTACTCAAAATTTTTCTTGCTTGTAAAATTTGGGTATATTTTTTAATGTTGAATTTTGAGAGTGCTTTACATATTCTGAATACAAGTCCTTTGCCAGATTTGTGATTTGTGAATAAATTCTTCTATTATGGCTTGTTAAAAAAAAAAAAACACTAATCTTAGGCAAACTTTTCTACAGAATAATAAAAAGGAAAATTTCCCAGGGGTTCTTACCGTCAAACAGCATTTGTTCCAAGACTGCATTTAAAAGTGAATCAATGTAATTCATTACATTAACAGAAAAAAATGAGAAAATTAATATGACCATGACAATAGATAAAAATAATCCTATTTATGAAAATTTGAAATTCATTCCCGAATATCCGAACATGTTTTGTTAGAAAGAAACTTTGTTAATCTGAGATAATGTTTGAAACCAAAAAATAGAAGTTTTTAAAAATTACATTGAAAAGATGTAGAGTTCCCTCTGTAATCAGGAATGAGACAAGGTTTCCCATTATCACAAGTTGTATTCAGTATTATAATAAAGACCCCAGCCAGCACAATTAGACAGAAAAAAGGAAAAGTATAAGTTTGGGGTTGAGGAGGGACCATAACTGTCATTAGTTGCATATGATATTATATGTGTAGAAAATCTACAAGAATGCACAGAAAAATTACTAGAAATAATGAATAGGTTTAGTATCCTCAGGTTCATAGGGAAGTTGATTATTTTCCTCACTATCAGTTTTATAACCCCATTTTCCTGCTTAAATGTGGTTCTACGTATTTTGCATTCACTTGTTCCACATGTATGTTATGGGCTGAATATTTGTGTCCTCCCCAAATTCTTATGTTGAAACTCTACCCCTCCATGTGATAGTATTGGGAGGTGGGCCATTTTGGAGGTAATTAGGGTTAGATGAGGTCATGAGGGTGGGGCCCCACGATGGGGTTATTGTCCTTATAAGAACAGGAAGAGATGAGAGATCTCTCATTCTGCCATGTGAGGACACAGCTAGAAAGTCTGCAAGCCAGGAAGCAGGCCAGCACCTTGATCTTAGACTTCTCAACTTCCAGAACTATGAGAAATAAAAGTATGTGGTTTAAGCCACTCAGTCTGTGTTACAGTAGCCCAAGCTAACTCACGCAGTGAGTTGTTGTTATTTGACGACGTATTATTATGATCATATGTTATTATGATCTTTGAATAATCTTCTCCTGACGAATGACGGAGGGCCTGTTTCTTATTCCATATTTACTGTTCATTTCACCTCCTAGTTGGTTCCCATAGTTCCTGACTCTACTTTACGTGTTTGGTCCATTTTGTATCAAAATATTGTTTCTGATATTTTTGATCAATCCCTCCCCAAGAAAAATGGCCTTTATTAAAACAGCCTGCAAAACCACAGTTACTAGGGGAGGTGGGTGGATAAGCATCTGTTTGGCTTCCTCATTTTTCCCTACAATCACTACTACAATTAATGCAGGAAAACTCTCTCCAGCTAAAGCAAAGGTAATGCAGCAGAAGGGAAACCACAGGGGTGTGGGCATCCTACATGGTTCCATTCCTATACCTCTACAACTTATCAGTTAAGAATATTGGGTGAGCAGCTTAGTTTTCTGACAAAATTATCTTATCTATAAATTGGGATTTTCAGTAAATACATCTCAGGGTTATCCTAAAAATAAAATGAGATATCATGTGTCTAGTCCTAGCATAGTGTATTGACATTTCTTCTTAGTAAATATAGAAAATAAAACAATAAAGAAAACAGAGTATAAAACCTTCCAATGCTTTAAGATTGAAGAGCCTCCAGTTCAGAAGTTGACAGTATCTATTTTCTCCAGAACCTTTACACTTAGCTATCTGTGGTCCATTTTTTTTTTTTTATCTTCCTCTGCCTTAAGGCATGTGGTATGGCATTTAAAAAGGCGAGATCTTTCCCTTCCACCATCAATTAGCCATGACTTACCAAGTACCCACTGTGCAAGTGGAAGAGCTCTTGGTAAGAAATACTAATAGTCTTAATAACACATACCTTAAATACAGCACCTTGGATTTCAGTAAGCTTTCATATACATCACGTTATTTGACCTTCACAATATTACTAGGGTATAAGTAGGGCAGAAATCCAGTTAGAAATCATCCCTTATTTTACAGATGAGAAAACTGAAGACCAGCAAAGATAAAAAGTCTGTTAGTTCGTAACAGACCATACTATATGCCCCCTACTCTTGGACATCTCTGGGAAAGTTTTTAGAAAGGGATACAGAGATTATCATATTAAGTGCATTAAGTCAGACAGAGAAAGACAATTATCATATACTATTACTTACATGTGGAATCTAAAAAAATGATACAAATGAACTTATTTACAAAACAAAAATAGACTCGCAAACATAGAAAACAAACTTATGAGTACCAAAGGGGATAGCGGGGGTGGAGGGAAGATAAATTAGGAGCTTGAGATTAATGTATACACACTATTATATATAAAATAGATAAACAACAAGCACCTAATGTACAGCACAGGGAACTATATTCAATATCTTGTAGTAGCCTATAATGGAAAAGAATCTGAAAAAGAGTTTTTATATATATATATATATATATATATATATATATATATGAGAATCACTTTGCTGTATACCTGAAATTAACAAAGCATTGTAAATTAACTATACTTCAATTTTAAAAAGGGGGCAGCTAGAATATGAATCCAGCCACTGGTGCCATGGTGAGGATATGAGTTGTGTTGGGAAATGTTCTGACTTAGAAGTCAGGAAAGATTATCATTAAGCCCAAATACCTGCCTCGCTATTTATTATCTGGAGGGGGCCTTGGAAAATGGCCCCACCTCTCTGAGTCTCAGTTTCCTTGTCTGTAAAATAAACATAATATGTTTCCTGTGATTATCCAAGCATTCACTGAAAAGTAGTTAAAGCTTTTAGCACAGTAGCTGGCAAACAGTAGACGTTTACTAAACCTGATTTTGCCTTCTCCACCCTCTGCACATTCAGTGCTTCCAAAGGGCATTAAGATCATTTAACATTTACTCTGAAATAATCCCTTTTTTCTTATATGACCTCAGGGAACAATATTGTCTAAAATTGGCAAAAAAGGATGTGTTGAGGAATCACATCTTCTTTTCAGTAATTCTGCACTGTTCTGGCAAATTTTAAAGAGGTTTCTTATTTTCACAGATGCCCAGTGTGGAGAGATACACCAAACACTCATGCTATGTTTAAAGCCATCGAATTAGATGACTCAGAAGGAATTCAAGGAGCTCACTGGGTCAGGGTTCTGGAATGGACCTGCATAAATTATCTCTGGACCAGTGTCAGAGCTCATCAGGGAGCATTTGTACAGTGGGAACCAGAATAAGACAGGGTCAACACTGTACGTTACAGAATCTAGACAGTCATAGAGCAGAGGGGACACGAGAGATCACAGTCCAAACCCCTGAAAGTTTAAATAATGAAAACAATGTCGAGGGAGTGGGAGAGACTTAGCTAAGGTCTAACAGACTGTGTACTCAAGAGTGCAGAGACAGTAGCGTTCCCATGAACACTTTGTCAATCTGCCACCCCTTTCACATCTCCTCCAAAAACAACACACCACCCTTCTCTCTCTCAGCTCTCAGTTTCTATCAGAGCTTTCCTCTCACCTGGAAGCACGCACTAATATCTCTTCTCCTTGTTCCATACCAAAGCCAAACCAAACCCAGAAAGCAACCTTCTCCAAGAGTGCACAGGAGATAGCTTCCCTGCTTTTCTTTCTCTTTACGAACAAACCTCTTGAAAAGGTCAATTGCATTTGCTGATTCTACAGCCTAATTTCCCATTCACTTTTTAACACAAATGAGATTTCTAGTCCTGCCAGTCTTCACCATTCACCAAGGACCTTCTAATGACTGCTTTCGTTCCTCATCTTTTCTATTTATGCCTCCCTGAAACCCTTGTTCCTGGTTTCTGGAATGCCCTGGCTCTCCCCTCCCCACCCCTCCTGAAACTGTCTCTGAGTCTTATTGGATGGGAACCATTCCTCCATTCCCTAAGTGATGGTATTCTTCTGCTGGGGACCCATCCAGGTCCTGGTCTCTGCAGGACTAATTGGCTCTGTTAATCTCACCTATAATTTTAATCATTACCTCAATAGAATGATTCCCAGATTTATAATTCTACCTAAGATTCCATTTTTCACTCTAGACCCAAACTTTCACCTACCTATAGGCCCTTCCTGGCTTTTTTACTAATTTCAACAAATCTAAAATATAAGTCATTCATTTTTTGTTTCCTGTGAAAAACATTCCTAAACTGTCTTCTTACCCAGATGCAATCCTTGTAGTCATATTTTTAAAAAATTCATCTTTCTCCTTTGCCCTGAAGTCTACTTGGTAGAATTGTCAGTTAAAGCAACACCATTTTCAATAGCATAAAAAATACAGCATACTTAGGGATTAACCTAGCCAAAGATATATAAGACATGTAGACTGAAAACAACAAAACATTGCTGAGAAAAATTAAAGAACACATAAATAAATGGAGATATATACTACTCGTATATCAGTCGACTATATATTGTTAAGATGCAAATTCTCCACAAATACAATCACAATCTTAAAAGCTTGTTTGTGAAAATTTACATCTGATTCTTAAATTCATATGGAAATGCAAATACCCTTTGCAAAGAGCCAAACAACTTTGAAGAAGAGTAAAGTTGAAATATCAACACTATCTAGTTTCCATACTTAAAGGTAGAGTCTTAAAACCAGTGTGATATAGAGATGGAGAGAGAGATCAATAGAACAGAGTAGAGACTTTAGAAGTAGACCCTCACATATATTGACAGGTTTTGAAAAACATGCAAAGACAATTCAGTAAATAAAGGACTGCCTTTACAACAAACGGTATTGGAAAATTAGATATCCATATTAAAAAAAATGAACTTCTTCAATCTATAACTTGAACCATATACAAAAGTTCATTCAAAACATTGAATAGACTTAAAATATAAAACTATAAATCATTTTGAATAATATTTACATAGGATTCAATTTTGTGACCTTGAGTTAGGCAGAAATTTCTTAGATGAAACACAACATACATCTTTACCACATGATCCAACAATTCCCTCATATGTATTTACCAAGAGAAATGAAGTTTGCCCCTAAGGAGAACACCCCACTCTTCCTATTTGGCTTATTCAGCCCCTCTGGGAAACCACTGGCAAAACCCAAGCCTCCATGGGTCCAGGGAGATCAGATGTGGATACTTGAGTTCCTCAGAGAGCTCAGTGGCCCTTTCCCTCAGGAAACTAGACACTCAGTCTCATTAGACAATGGAGAGTGGGTAGCAGATGGACTTCAAAACCACAAGAGAGACCTTAGCCATCACTAGGGCTGATGTACCCACAGAAAGTCAAGGACCAGGGGTAACAGGCTTAAGTGGATATAGGCTGGCTCATAAACTGCATCTCACAACCTCCATAATTCTTCCTCTTGCTCATGTTCTATATCTGGTCAAGCACTGACTTCCATTTAAGAGCTAGGGCTTTGGAGACAAACATGCCTGAGTTCACATCTCAGCTCTGATGCTTTTTACCTGCGCACCCTCAGATAAGAAACTTATATCTCAAACTCCTTATCTGATACAGGAGGATCATTTCTTCTGTAGGGAGTTCTTCCAAAGGTCAAACGAAAGTACTTTGAAAAGTGTTTAACACAGTTCCAAGCACATAGAAATTATTTTCTAAAGAGTAACTGTCGCTGTTGCTATTAATCCAAATTGTCTCCATCTAACTGCCATTTTCCCTCTTTATGTCACCATCAACCCTCACCTTTTAATGGGCTTTCCTAGTGGTATGTTTCTCTCCCCAGTGTAGTCTTCCCAGTGCATCCTGGTCAATACATTCTTGGACGTTGTGTAGTTGCGCTACAAGAATGTACGGACAAGAAAAATGGGGATATAATCTCTATACTCAGCTGAATGGCCCAAGAAACACATAAACTTTTAACCAGATATGTATCAATAGGTGTGATGAGATTAGAAAAAAAAAAGTATTTCAATTATTGTGGCACCAGGTAGAATCAATCAACCCCTGGCATGTTTTCAAGTATTTCCCTTGTCAACTACCACAGGTCAGACAAGATGCTACTTAGCATCAGACCCATCCTTACAGCCCCCTGATGTGGATACTATCACACTATTTTACAGATGATAAAATTAAGCTTCATGGAATTTCATAAATTTTCCCAAGGTCATAGGACTAAATGACAAGATCAAGATTAAAAACATATACTTGTCAAAGATCTGTCCTTTTCCCCCACTGTACTAGATAATCTCCCTGCCCACTTAAATGTGGTATTTTTATATACATTTTTCACCCACAGAATCCCTTGTGAGACCCTGCTGTCATCCCCAAATCAAGAAATCGTATCCTACAAGAGCAAACAGAGCTGTGACAGGTGTGAGTTCAAGGTAAGTCCAATCTAGGGAACCTCGGAGATTACAAATGGGGTCTAATTCTACATAATGTCCCCTTCTACCCCATGAGAAAACTGCGCAGAGATTCTCAAACTTCTGAATTTCCTCTTTGACATTTTCAATATTCCAGCTGCTCTCCTAACAACCATGTCTCATGAGCACCCAACCATAACCTAGGAAAGTGGGACCAGATTTCCTGCCAAGTGGTTACAGTTTAACAGTAAATAAATGAGTCCCTGGTACTTTTCTTATAGCTGGCTGGGGGGCCCACTCCCACCTTCTGGGTCCACTAACAGCTGAGTAAATACACTGCCAGAAGCTGCAACCAGAGAATTACCATTCGGTGCCCACAGCCCAGGATATACTAGGACTGCTGTTGTTGATCCATTAACAGGCGGGAAATTACCAAAGCCCTCACTACTAAATCCCCTACTATGTTGTCTGTAAAAAAGACTGTTCTATTTCTTGAACTGGAGAATCAGAGGCAGGACTATTCATTTAGATAAAATTAAATTAAAATCTTTAAGTTATACTCAAAACCTGTATAGATGCTGCAGCCACGTAACTAAGCCCGGGTCTTGGACAGCTTGTCCACTGCAGCCCACCTGACGTATCCATCGCCAGCAGGTGAGGGTTTAAGCAGCAAGCCACCAGTTCTGTTATGCAATCTTCTTTTATTTTTCCCCCAGATATAACCTATTTTATTTTATTCCTTTAAAAATAACAAGAACTTTATATTTTTAGTTGATTTTTATTGGAGTATAGTTGCTTTACAATGTTGTGCTAGGTTCTACTATACAGCAAAATGAATCAGCCATACATATACATATGTCCCCTCCCTTTTGGACTTCCTTCCCATTCAGGTCACCACAGTGCATTAAGTAGAGTTCCCTGCGCTATACAATATGTTCTCATTAGGTATCTATTTTATAAATAGTATCAATAATGAATATGTGACAATCCCAGTCTCCCAATTCTGCCCACCCCCGCTCCTTGGTATCCATACATTTGTTCTCATCTGTGTCTCTATTTCTACTTTGTGGAAGACCTAAACAGACATTTCTCCAAAGAAGACATACAGATGGCCAAGAAGCACATGAAAATATGCTCAACATCTCTAATTATTAGAGAAATGCAAATCAAAACTACAATGAGGTATCACCTCATACCAGTCAGAATGGCCATCGTCAAAAGATCTACAAACAATAAATTCTGGAGAAGGTGTGGAGAAAAGGGAACCCTCATGCACTGTTGGTGGGAGTGTAAATTGATACAGCCACTATGGAAAACAGTACAGAGGTTCCTTAAAAAACTAAAACTGCATTTTTCTAACGAACACCTATGGACAAACTCTGTGTTAGGCCATTAGGCCCTGGGCTATTATGCTCAGTGGGAGTATTTGGGTGGAATGCATTGTCCCTGTCCTCATGGTATATCAGGGAAAGCCAATATCTGAAGAAACAGTTTTGATTCTGGGGGACACACATAACAGTAGACATATATTCAGGCCAAAGAAGAAATATCTCTAGCGGGATTAAACAGGGGATTGCCAAACAAGTAATGTGTGAGTGCAGTTTCAAGGATGAATTTGAGTGTGTGAGCTGGGGAAGGGTAGATGTCTGATGAGAAATGTCATTCCATGTAGAGAAAGCAACATGTAGCAAGGAATGAAGGAGTGAAACAGCAATAGCATGTTGTAGAAAGTCAAAGGAGTTGGGATTGGCACAAAAATGAGTCTGGGCATAGGCATGGGTGAAAACGTGGCCTCTCCTTCCAGCAATGCCACTTGCTTATCTCAAGGCTAAGTTCAGCCCTTGGCATGGTGTCCACAGGACACAGATGTGAGCATAGCCTAGTCTGTCCTGTCCCCAAGAAAGAGACATTCCCTTTCTATGCTACACGATCCTTTGTTGTACTTCTATTAAACACCTTCCCTATTCCTGTGTTTTTCACCTAATGCTGTTAACACTGTCATGTTTTCTGTAGATCAGGGGTGAATTTTTCCCTCTATGGTTCTCTAAGGCACGGTTTTCTCTACCACAGCACCTATCTGAATCTGGTCCTTAACTAGAGTCAGAGCTTTTGGAGTATAGAGACCATTCATTCTGCATTTACAGAGCTTCTATTCAGACCAGACTCTCTGATATGTACTGGTGTCACAGGTAATAAGTGACAGTTAAATATCAGGAGCTGAGTGAGCAATAAAGACAGCTGTCCCAGCCTAGCCCTTCCAGTGGTCAGAGGAAGCATCAGCTTTACTGTTTTCTCTTTATCCCAGTACCAATCGTAGGAACTTGGACAATGGTGGTTACGTTGTTGTGGCAACGTTGTGTCTTGGAATGAGTAGTGAACTCTAGAATACTGAGATCATGTCCATTTCTCTCATAATAATAGCTGGACAAGTCTTGATCGTTTATTTTCCCATCAAAGAAATAAAAATTAAAACTATCCCATATTTGCAAAGCACTTCCTATTTCTCAATGTGCTTTTATGTGCATGGGCTCATCCACCTTTATAACAAATCCATGTACAGTTGCAGATACTGAGCTTTGGTGGTGAAAGGGCACAGCATGAACTTGAAGCTGGGATTTTCTTTGAATTGCAAGTCCTTTTCTCGGATTCTAAGGCCCCACAAAGCTCTAAAACTCTACATTCTGTGGCTTGGGATTTCTTAGTTTCAGTGAAGTGTTGTCAACCCATCCTTGTTATGTGTTGTTCATTCAAACCATATCCGAAAGAACAATGGCCTTGACAGATGTCATTTTTGCTTCGTTCTGAACAGAAATAATGATGATTCTTCCTGCTGACAGTGGGTCCTCTCCCTGACCTCAGTACACACTTCTATCCCCAGAAAGCAGAGGTCAGGCAGACGCCTGTTCCCAGGCAGTAGCAGATTTCTCTTTGTTGCCTGGGAATTTTCCACAGCTTTGGAGATATAATAGTGTTCTGTCGTGTTTGGTGATGACATCTACCCTGTAACAAAACCTTTCCTTTATCATTTTCTCAAAGGTTGAAATTCTGCTCACTTCGTTTTTCTTAATAACCACATGTCCCTTTTGGTTTGATATGTGTGCTGTATTGTGTCATACACTGGCAAGGATGGTGAACTTGGAATCAGAGGATGCTGGTCTGGGTCCTGAACTGATGCCTTGTGACTTGGGACAATCTACTTAGCTTCCTTGAGTCTTGACCATCTGTAAAATGGGAATAATAATAACATCTGACCTCCCTGCTACTGTGATTATCAAATGCTATTAAAATAGTGCACACTCTTATTATTACTATAGTTTTATGCACAGCTGAACTATTGAAGAATTGTGCTAATACACCTAGAACAGAATTAAGTAGCCGTGCAATGAATTCAAGCCCATTCTGCAGTGATGCGATATGATTCAGTCTTTCTAGAGCATGCAAGTCTTAGCACAAGGTGACTGTGCTAAGACAAATGCAGCCCCACTTGTGCAGATTTCAGGAAGGAAGGAAAGAAATAAACATTTATGAGTCTCACTGTTTCCCAGATGTGCACTAGACATGTGACATTTAGTTTATTCTGAGCACCAAATGCTACAGAGTCGGCATAATTATGCCCATTTTATAAGTGATGAAACCTAATGGCAGAGAGGATAAGGATTGGATCCCAGGTCAGTTTGTTAATATTTAATATTTCATTTATATCATATATGTGTATGTGTGTGTATGATATTTGGCCTTGTGTAAGTATCAAGACTGAAACCTAATCCAAGGCTAGGGACTCAGAACCCAGTGAAGTGAGAGAGCATATAGTTTGCAGTCAACAGCAATGGTTTTGGAAGCTGACGTGTGTTTGGATCTCATCTGTCCCACTTGGTTGGTCTGAGATAATAATGGGCAACTTAGACAAAATTTCTGGATGACTGAATCTGAGAAATGGCCACGATCTGCCTCACAGTATCACCGGCACACACGGCCCAGGGTCAGGCACAGAATTTCCTTTCTTCCTAGGCATTAAGCATCCATTCTGAAGTCACACACAAGCTATGTCTCCAGATGAAACATTCGGCACTTATCTTTGCATCTCACTGTACATTCCTTGAGAGCACGGGCTGTGATTTATTCATCCTGCATCTCCATAAACCCCAGCGCAGTGCTAAAGTCAAAATATGTAACTGGGGTAACCTGGGCAGAACGTTGCAACACGAAAACCTGGTTTTAAGTCCAGGTTCTGCTTGGGTGATTTTATGCAAAGGCTTTTTTCTTTTTTCTCTCTCCTGAGACTTGGTTTCTTGTTCTGTCTAATGATTCCTCTATCACAGGCTCATTACGAAGATTAAGTAAGTTAAAGCCCATTGTCAAAGTATGAGAACTCTAAACTGAGATAATCTTGTGAATGATTGAGTAAACCTTGTTTCCACCTAAAATAAAGCAGCTACTTTCAATTTCGTCTAATGCTATTTCCCCCATTTCATCTCTCCTCCTATCCTTATTCTCTCCATCTTTAGTGACATGATAGTGGTCTAGCTCTGGAAAACACTCAGGGCTATGTGAAACCAGTGACTAATACATTGATACATTAATTACAGAAAACTGGTAGAGTTTGCAGGCCATGCTTTCTAGTTCTGATTACTTGCTGAGTGGGTTCAACTGCTTTCTGCGTCGCCGTGTTATCACGTATTTGCATTCAACTTCTTATTTTCTGGCACCATTGCTTTCCATAGGGCCTCCTTTCCTCAGTAAATTGTGAGGGGAAAGTCAGGTGATAGAGACAAATGAAGAAGATGTACCTGCGTCTAATTGAAGCAGTCCAAATATAATCAAAAGGAGTAGAGGATTTGGAATTATCCTGTCATTTTAAACTGTTAAATCCAAATACTAATGGATTAGATGAATTCCAATGGATCTTGAAAATCTATTGCTTTTAGTAGAAGGATCATGTGTATTTGTACTGAATTCATATACAGGCTCCAGCATCTTAATAAAAGAGTAATCATGACCTACGTGTGTTATGAAGTTGCATCGAGCTTTTGTCATTTCATACATTTAGACTTGTCATTTATTATAATCATCAATTTAAGTGATTTATTGAAGAAGGGAAAAAGCAATGATAATTGCTTTTTCTTAGCAAGATATTTGAGGATTGTCATGATATGCAGTGCTCTCAATATGATAATCAAATACTTTTATATAACCGACAACCTAATCTTAGCATTGTGTGCAGATAAGTGGATTAAAGTCAACTCTCTTTCCAAATGTATAAACATTTACAAAATAAAAATTTGTTTTAGAATTAAAATACATTTCCTGAAAAATACAAGGGATGTGATCTCACAGAATCAGACAGAATCACAGATGACTATTTTGTCTTGATTGAAGATTGTTCTAGAACACAGGTAGACATTTTATAATTAGATACAAGATACATAATATGTATCTTTAAAGGGGAGGAAACAATTGGAGTGACTTGGGAAGAAAAACCCAGTATTTATTCAATAGCTAGCATTTGTTTGATGCTTGTGTGTACATGGCACTATCTTGGGTTGTAAATATAGTATCCATTTATTCTTTTAAAAAAAGCCCAATACCAATATTTGACCCCTCTTTACAGATGAAGACATTGTGGCTTGGTTTTTTAGGGCTGTGTACTTAGTGTCTGAGCTAGAATTAGAACTCAGGTCTTCAACATCAGCTCCATTATTCTTTCCTATATAACATCACAATATGCGTTTGAACAAAGGAATGACATAAATATTTCCTTAAGAAAAGCACAAAACCTATGACTGTAAGACACATTGTTTTCAATGTAGCAGGCAAAATATTCCCCCCTTTTCCCCCTACGATGTTTGTAAATCAAGCAGTAGCTGAATCCAACAAATGCAATCACACATTTTCCCTGGTTCCACAGAATGTCATGTGCATAATTGCACTTAATAATAATGTTATACACTCATTTTTCATTTGGTCTGTTTATATAGCCTACATAGGTTCATGAGTGATTTGAAATATGCCTTTGCCTGAATCCTTTCACAAGCACATTTTTTTCCTTTCCACACTTACTTCTCTGTAATAATCCCATGCTTCAAAGTCCAACAGCTCACCTGCTGCAGCTTGAGCAGGAGATAAATAAGGTCAGGAGGGGATTTATGAATCATCTCTTCTACCACCTTTTACGGGAAACGCTGAAATCCAAACCCATTTGGCATTGACTCAGAGTGAGACTTCCTGAAGCAGTGAAAGGAAAAGGAAAACTATTTAAAGTCACATCTTCTAAAATAGAGTTTAACCCCAGTGACCCTACCTACGTGATAAGCCAGAAACCTAGCATCAAGGGCCATAGAACTTTTTGGAGAAAAAGTCAAGGTATGTCCCTGGCTTACCCGTTTTTTGACTGACTTTGATTTCTTTTTGTCCACATTCATATCAGGTGGTCAAAGAAATCCCACTCGCTGAAATATATTGTGCCTGTTATAAGCCTCACTTTGCAGAATGAAATCCAATCATTCATC
Source organism: Delphinus delphis (assembly GCF_949987515.2). Lineage (NCBI taxonomy): Eukaryota > Metazoa > Chordata > Mammalia > Artiodactyla > Delphinidae > Delphinus > Delphinus delphis. The sequence continues at coordinate 81,246,969 of NC_082694.2, forward strand.
CAATTGATTGATCAGTTAAGTCAAAGGTATTTACTGACAGGTTACGACCATTTGTCAGCTACTTCTTATGTACTTGATATTTACTAGGTGATTCTACATATTTAATTTTACTTAATCTTAAAAATGAAAAAAAAAAAAACCAAGCTATATAAAAATATATGAGAAAAGCTCCCTGGCAAAGGTAGACACATGGACAAAAATAAAAAGCAGTATTCTTGTAGTTTAGGTTTGTCACTCCACTTTTGTGCTTTTACAGAATTTGAAAGACAGAAGCATAAAAAATAATTATAAATCTATGTTCACTGCTACACAATATATAAAAACGTAACTTGGGACATCAATAACATAAAGGAGTAAAGTTTTGTATACAACCGAAGTTAAACTGTCATCAGTTTAAAACAGATTGTTGTAACTTTAGGAAGTTATATACAATCCCCATAGTGACTGCAAAGAAAGTATAGAATATAGACAAAAGGAAACGAGAAGGGAATCAAAATGTGTCACTACAAGAAATTAATTAAACATAAAGGAATGCAGTAAGGGCAGAAATGAGAGACAAAAAGCTATAAGACACGGAAAACAAATAACAAAATGGCAAGAATAAGTCCTTCCCCCTCTGCACTTACTTACTTTAAATGTAAATGGATGCATCCAAATGGAGTATTAGTTGACCTTAAAAAGGAAGGAAATTCTGGCACATGCTACAGCATGGATGAACCTTGAGACAGTATGCTTAGTGAAGTGATTGAGTCACAAAAGGCAAACACTGTATAATTTCTCTTATTTGAGGGACCTAGAGTAGTCAGATTCATAGAGACAGAAAGTAGAGGGGTCGTTGCCAGGGACTGGGGAGAGAGGGAAGGGGGATTTACTGTTTAATGGGTACAGAGCTTCAGTTTTGCAAGACGAAAAGAGTTCTGGAGATGGATGGTGGTGATGGCTGCACAACAACGTGGATGTACTTAATGCCACTGAACTGTACACATAAAATGGTTAGGATGGTCAATTCTATGTATATGTATTTTACCACAATTTTAAAAATAGTAACAAAAAGTAAAGACAGAAAGGCACCATAGGTATTACGGTTCCCATTTTACAGATGTAGAAACTAAGGGCTGTAGGTGTGTGGTGGTCCCATGGCAAGCCAGGGCCGGAGCTTGGACACACCATCAAGACCTCCATAAATAAGCATCTAAATGACCTCATAAAAATGAAAGCACACTGGAATTCCACCTACGTGAGAAAGACAGCAATTCTTTCTCAAGGTATTTTGTAGGTGAGAATTTACTTTTTAGCAAAATAATGAGTTTTAGGACTTGGGAGGCATATAAATATCTCAACAAATTAATATGTGAAATGAAAGGAAATTTTGAGCTCTTTTATGGCCTTATGCAAGTTTCCTTCTGAGTGATGAACGATGGCATTAGTAAATCCTATGCTTTTTATATCTTGTCGGTGAAGTTTCGTCCTGAGATATATCCAAAAAAGGGATTGCATCTAAATAAGGGCTCTCTGTAGCAAGATACTAGCCAGGAGACCAGTTAAGAATAAAAGTATAATGCCATAGAATCAAAGACCAGAACAACAGAAATGGAGTCTCCTGGAGTCTAAACTGGGAGCCAAGGATTATGCTAAACTCTGGAATAAACAGACTTTGTGGAACCACTGTTTATAATTTTTTGATACTAAATTGATAAAATAAGGGAAACAAAGTCCTCTGTTCTCTAGTGGGAATATAAAAGAAATATCAATTCCCATTTATAGAACACTAGATAATGAATCAAATACCTTCACAAATATTCCCTAATCCAGATAAAACAGACCCAGGAATATAAAAACACCTAAACTTGCTCTTGAGTAATACTGGGGAAATTAGCAACTAATGTAAGGTGTTGAAGCTGGCCTGGTACTTAGAAGGGAGTTATTGAAAGCACCTTACCTCACAGGAGTAAGTGCTAGAAGAGGATGCATTAATTCCTGAGGTAGTTTTACCCCCTGTCTAAATTTTATACTGGGTTAATTGATTGATGAAAGCAGTAGCAAAAACAAGTCATGACTCTGAACATGAAAAAGTTTCTAAAGATGCTTCAGCCCGTGAAAAAGAGCCAGCTGTGAAGTGTCTGAAAACTCCTATGTAGTGGTTATCTATTTTTCTTGATTCCTCAAAATCTATTGCACATTTTTGGTGGTGAAACCTGATTTTTACTTGGGAAATTTTTCTTTACCACTGGATAAAATCAGAGACAGAGAGATCTGGCTCAGCCAGGAGGTAAGCCCATGCTAGATCTCCCTTCCTAGAACTTGAAGAGAGAGAGAGTACCCAAAAGATAAGACATGGAGGTTCAAGTGTTCCAGCCGTGGCACCCACAGGGGCAACCCTGTCCAGCAGGTCCTGTTCTGAGGCCTGTTCCTGCCTTTCCAGCCTGGTTTTCACTTTCCCTCCCATCCTATGAGTTCCACCCCAGCCTTCTAATAAACTCTCTGTTTACGTCAGTTGGAGTAGGTTTCTGGTGCTTACAACCAAAGGGTTTTAACTGATATATGAGGGTATTTTTTTTTTTTTTTGCTTCTCATTTATTCTTTCATTGAGTCATTGATTCATTCATGCATTTGTTCATTCAATAATCATTTATTTACCAAATATTTTGGGCAGGCCCTAGAATTAAATCGGACATGATAACTGCTCTCAAGATTATAGTCCATTGGAAGGAACTAAGATTACACTCCACTGTTTCTCCATGCTTTGTTCATGTTGCTTTGTTCTTCTGGAATGGCCTCTGTGCCTCTCCATTTCTTCCTATTCATATTTGTCATTAAAGCCTCAGCTCCTCCAAGAAGTCTTTGATGCCTTACAGGCTGGATTAAGTGACCATCTCTAGACTTGACACCACCATGGATTATTGTAGGCTCCTTCACTAGAGAATAACCTTCTTGAGGGCAAGCACTCACCACGTTTATCTCTGCATCTTCAATGTTCAGCACAATGCAAGGCCCTCACTGGGAGTTCATTCATGGTCTCTGAAGAAATGGAGTGTGATGAGTGGTGAACAGACTTCCATGCAAGATGTTAGTGGGAGAATAGAGACAGGAGAGACCAAATAGACTTCCAAACAGAGGGTCTAGTAAAGTTTCAGAGAAGAGATGTCACTCAAGTCAAATTTTAAAAGATAATTGCAAGTTTTCAGATAAAAAAGGACTAAAGTTATTGAATGAGCAGAGGGAGGCCATAAAGAAAGACATGAAATAATGGGAATGCATAGAAGGGGAAGGCTGAGTCCTCAGGGTGTCTGGAATACAGATTTTTAGTGTCATGAGGGTAATGAATCAGAAGGAGAAGGACTTTGTCATGTTGAAGGAATTTAGTCTTTACTCATATTCAGTGAGAGGCAGTATGACTGTATTAGTTTGCTAGAGCTGCCATAACAAAATATCACAGACTGAGTGGCTTAAGCAGTAGGTTTATTTTCTCACAGTTTGGGGGGCTGCAGGTCTAAGATAAAGGTGTCAGTGAGTTCTCTTTTTTTTTACTTATTTTTTGGCCACACTATGCAGCATGTGAGATCTTAGTTCTCCAACTAGGGATTGAACCCATGACCCCTGCCCTGGGAGTGCAGAGTCTTAACCACTGGACCACCAGGGAAGTCCCAAGTTTGGTTTCTTGCATGACCTCTCTCCTTGGCTTGCAGATGGCTGCCTTCTTGCTGTGTCCTCACGTGGTCTTTCTTCATGTCTGTATGCAAATTTCCTCTTTTTATAAGGACACCAGTGAGATTCGATTCAGGCCCACTCTAATGGTTTCATTTTAACTTAATTACTTCTTTAAAGGCTTTATCTCTAACTAGAGTCACATTCTGAAGTACTGGGGCCTAGGACTTCAACATATGAATTTTAGGGTGACAAAATTCAGCCCATAAAAAGAATGTAGTAGTCAAGAGCAGAGACTCTGCAGTTGACTTCCTAGGTTCAGATCCTTGATTTTTTATTTAGTAGCTGTACAATTTTGGACAAGTGACTTAAACACTCTTTTCCTCAGTTTTCCATCTGCAAAATAGTATTAATAATTACTTTTGGGTTGTTATGAATGAGAATAGTGCTTGGCAAAACAATAAATAAAAGGGAAAATATTCACTGGGGAGAGACATAATCAAGGATCACTCTGGAGTCAGGGTAGGGGATGGGTTGGAAATAGGAAAACTGGAGGCAGGGAGGTCAGTAGAACATACAGAATTTTGTAACCTAGTCATTATTTCAGAGAAAGGGGAGGAAAGAGTGAAGATACATAAAGATGTTGGCATCAGCTGGGATAGAAAAATCCATAGGGAAAGCATATTTAGAGTGAAGGGAGAGGAGCTCAGAGACATTGTGAGTTTGAGATGCTTGAGATTCACCCAAGAATCAAGTCTAGCAGATAGTGACACATACAGTTCTGAAGCTTGGGGTAAAATCTTGGGCCCTTAAACAACAGAGTCAAGAGTCATAAGAGAAAAAATGGCAGCTGTATTCACAAATTATGGTAAAATTGTCCACAGAGAACCAATCCATATGACTTTGAGACTAGCACCATAATTTTCCAACACGATCACTAGGGAACGTAAGACCAAACCCCACATCCTTGCCAAAGGTCATCCTACTGACCAGGATCCTGGTAAGAGCAGCACCAGGATTAAGGTCTTAATGGCAGAGAGATCTGCCAGGATTCAGTTTCCAAGAATGAGCATCAGGGAAGACAGGATGGAATAGAGGACCCTGAATTCCATCTTGTTTTCAGTCTAGCCTATTGCGGGTATTTTTTGTTTTGTTTTTTATTTATTTATTTATGGCTGTGTTGGGTCTTCATTGCTGCGCATAGGCTTTCTCTAGTTGTGGCAAGCAGGGGCTACTCTTCGTTGTGGTGCACGGGCTTCTTATTGCAGTGGCTTCTCTTGTTGCGGAGAACGGGCTCTAGGCGCGCTGGCTTCAGTAGTTGTGGCACATGGGCTTAGTTGCTCCACGGCATGTGGGATCTTTCCAGACCAGGGCTCGTACCCATGTCCCTTCCATTGGCAGGCAGATGCTTAACCACTGCACCACCAGGGAAGTCTGCCTATTGTGTTCTGACTGAGTAAAATTTAGAGATCAAAAGTATCATTGATTTAGTTCATAATTGTCTCCTCGGCCCAGGAGATAAAGAACTTAATCAAATATAATCTCCTTCCTCAGAAACCACCATGTCTACTACGTATACAAATGTGACTTTACACATAGTCAGGTCATTCTGAGCCAGTGTTCTCTTCTGAAAAATTACAATAAAATCGTAGTAGCCTTGCCCCTCCTCTGCTATCAGAGTGATGACATCTAATATGACAATGGTTTATAGTTCCCCAAGTTTATTCCGGAGGGTGTTTTTGTTGTATCATTGTTATTAGTAAGCACTGACAAAGCCATGGTCAGTGGTATTTCAGTAGAAAGGGATCCAGTGGACCCTACCTTTGTCTACAGTATAGCCTTTGAATAACACTACTACCAGGTACATCAATGTGGGCATTTGTCAATGCCCAAAGCAGCCATCTGGTGACCACAAAGTGACTATGCACAGAGAAAGTGACATCATCGCAAACCATGTGATAAATCATTTGAGGAAGATATCCTCTCGCCCCAAGCATCCTGTGACAAAGGATAATGTTTACTTCAGTGCAGTCCAGTCATGGGACCCAGTAGCTGGGCAGGAAGTGGTGGCCAGTCTTACAGATGATTGACTCAGTTTCCAAACCATCTGCCAATGAGCAGCAAGGCCCTACCTCATTAGTCAAGCAGGAAACATTCAAGGCAGGTGGAGAGGGGAGAAATGGCCTGGTTTAGTGAAAAGACCACCAGACTGAGAATCAGGACACCTGCTCTCCCCATCCCTGCTCCACCACAAATGAATTATCTGGATAAATGGTGAAAAGCCATTTTTCTTCTCTGGGCTTCCGGTTCCTCCTCTGTCGAAAGAGGGATTTGAACCAGATTCTTTCTCAGGGAAAGGAACTTCCCCTAAATAACATCTAACACTTCTCTGTATATTACTGATAGTTGCTGCCCAACTGGCAAAGTAAGTGTGATCACCCTACTCAGTAGATGGAGGTATAATCTTTCAGTTTTACCTTTCCTCTCTTCTCCATCTCTGCCCCATGTCCATGGCTCTACTGAGGGCTGGCTCCATGAGTGTCCAACTTCAAATGGGTTTTGTGCTTGGTTTAACGCTCTACTGTCAGGTCTCAAAATGCACAGTAATTTTTGAAGAACGACCTCACATTTTCATTTGTCATTGGGCTGCACAAATTACGTAGCTGATCCTGCCTTGATTCTATGATCCCTGGCAACTGAGACTCTGGGTCGTAGGTGCTCAGGAGCAGACAAAGGTGTTTTCTACAGGGTGTAGTTTTCACTCAACAGAACCCCAGCGATGTAGGCAAGATGAAGGTGACAGAGGTGAGCTCATTAAATTGAGTCAAGTACTTCCAGGGGAAGATGCAGGGTCAATAGTTATAGAAAAAGGAAAGAAACACTCCTGATCTGGGAGGAGCTAGGAACTGGCTCCTTGCATCCATATATTCTGACATTGTGGGAGAAAATTCTCTTTGTTATTAAGTCAAGAAGTTGAGAAATGTGTATGTGTTCAGAGTGGAGTAAGGTGCTAATTTCCTTCCAACTTTTTATGTCTCTGAGCCCTCAAACTAGGGATTGCTTGAGGAGCAGGTGGGAAAGGAAGACAAAGGTTAGACTCAAATGATCACAATAAACCCTACGGTCCTAACTGCTACCAGAGTCCTTCCAGTGTGAATGTCGGATGAGGAGTCCAGGGTTTCCATGTGGTACCCCACACCTCATTCTGCTCTCTATCAGGGCCTCTTGCCTGCCTACGCCTGTGTTCTCTCTGCTGAGAGCATCAGAGCTAGCAGTCCACAAATACTGCCTGGGATCTCCAGAGAGCTTCATGCCTTCCAGGCTTAGTGAGGAGAGCCTGGAGTGGTGCCCTGGGAAATGCACCAAAGAAAATATGTGGGTGTCCCAAAGGAGAAGGAAATGGGTGTCCAGAGTCTTGGTTGAGAGATCTAGGCTCTGCCATGCATCTTAGCAAACTGGTCCTTTTGTCCTCATCTATAAATGATGAGGTTGGACAGCAGAGACAATGTAGTTTAATAGGTGAAATGTACCCGACGTGGAGTTAAATAGTTCTGGGTTCAAATCCTGACTTAACCGCATCTGTAACTGTGCGATCCTGGGTGAGTTACTTCACTTCTCAAAGCTTTGTTTTCCTAATTAACACTTGAAAATAGACTTAATAATGTCTCTTTCACAGAGTTGCTATGTGACATGAATAGGCTAATAAGAGGATAACAGGAGGGTCCCACTCTTGCACATGTAAGCATTCAATCTTTGAAAATTATTACTACTTATAGAAGCTTTGAGACTTTCCCAGGGACCTGTGACTACGTGATGAAATTGTGTTTGTTCTGGTGTCTGAGACACGGTCAGCAAGAGCAGGAGAGGGAGGACTCTTGCAGATCCAGTGCACATTTGGAGACATGGCAATACAGTGAGCAGAGATTTCCATGGTATGTGGGGTATAACAGAGTGCTCATGGGAAAAGGAGACCCCAAACCCCTTCAGCCCAGATTCTGTCCTTGGTGCTCATCCTCCTGTTGGCCAGGAGTGCGTGGGTGTGGATCACAGTGTTTGGTACTTCACAGGTCCCATCTGGGCTCCATCTAGACAGACAGCTGGAGACTGGCAGCACAGGATGCCAAGCATTTTGGAGAGGAGGAGGTACCTCAGCAAAAAATGTTTTCTTCCTGCCTCCACTGACTGCTGGCTTCCAGAAGACAGTCAGGAGTAGCTGAGGGCTAGCCTAGGAGCCTCGGCCAAAATCGATAAACCAAGGGAGCTGTCTGGCTAGTGGTGATTTCTCTGTCTTGCCCATCAGTCTCCTAGGTAACAGGCAGCTCTACCTAGGCTGTGTCAGGTCAGATGGCCATGGTGACACATCATCCTAAGGGCTCTCAAAGCAGGGTCCTACCTTTCTCAACTGACCTTCTTCTAACCACCAGGCCATTCGAATCTCAGGCATCAGGAAACTCTGTCACTTAGCCTCATTTGGACTTGCCCATCTATAATCTCAATAGGTACAAGGAAGACTCTATGACCTGCCCCCTGCATTCATATCTCATCACACTTTCCTCTGCTTCCCACCTCATCTTTATATGTTGGTAATACCAAATTTCACTTAAGCTCTTTCGTCTTCCTAGGAAATAATGTTCCTCATCTTCCTGGCATCCTCAGCTGCCACCAATTGGGCTGAATTCTTCATTTCTCCCCAGGCTGGACTAGGTGCTACTTCTTCATGCTACCATGACTACCTTAGTGTACCTCTACCCTGGTACTTGTCAAAATACATAATAACTCTCTCCCACTAGACTTGAGACCAAAGAGAATTCCTCATAATCCTATTACTTAATGCATAGTCAGATCTCAGGGTATATATATTTAAAAGAAAAAAGTGAAACAAAACAAAACTTCTACACGTTCAATTCAATCTACCTTGATCCATCCTAAACCCCTTCTCCTGCCACTCGTTCTCCACAAAGTAGCCAGGTTCATGTTTGTACACCACAAAGCTAGTTGGGTCCCTTTCATGTTCAAAAGTTTTCAATAACTTCACATAACCTTTAGGATAAAAATGCTATATCCTTATCATGTCCTACAAAATCCTACTGGATCTAACTTCTGCCTATTTCACTCTCAAAAACACTTGTCCATATTTTTGGTTTCTGTATCAGTTTGGTTTGCTGTATAATAAATCACTAATCACTGGTCTTCTCTGGACTTACTGATGTGTCTGTCACCAGGTATGGGTCAGGTAAGCAGCTCTGCTGATCTTGGCTGAGCTTGCTCGCACATTAAGGAGCTGGCTTGCCACAGGCTAGTCTAGGATGGCCCCAGAGGGACAACTTGGCTCTCCTCCATGTGGTCTCTTGTTCTCTAGCCGACTTACCTTCTCTTGTTTATAGAGTGGTAGCAGGGTTCCAGAAGACTTTTCTTGAGTCTTAGGCTCATAATTGGCTTAAAAACACTCCCACCTCATTCTGTTGAACAAAGTGGGTCACAAGGCCAGTCCAGATTCAAAGAGTGGAGACAGAGATCCCACTGTTTGATAGGAAAAGCTGTCAGGTCACACTGCAAAGGTCATATACTCAGGAAAGTGTAAAAAACACAGCCACTTTTGCAATCAATTTACCAGAGACCATGATTCAATAATTAGAATCAATCATTTGTATTTTTAGTTAAGTATTCAGATGATTCTGCCAAGTCACTCCAGGATCATCCTTTGAGAGCACTACTTATCCTCAAGTCACACCACCTTCCTTCTGTCACCTGAACTGTCACCTTCCTTCTATCACCTGAACTGTCCTGCTCTTTCCAGAGACCTAGAAAGACTTCCATAAATATGTGTTGACTGAATGAACAATTGATGATATTAGAAGTCAGGAGGGTTGAGAGCAAATCAGGATCAGAGATTCAGGAAAAACAAAACCAGAAAGATAAAATCAAAGGTGTTGGATGCCCCTTTTCTACTTGAGGTCCAAGGCTGGACATGGATGCCTGGAAGCGAGCCCAGTCAGGAGGCTATGGAGAGAACAGGGCAGGCAGGATTCAGATCTTATCTCAAACTCGCCTCATCCTCCTGTCCCTTGGGACTTCAATGATGTTGAAAGAACACATGTCAGCCCCACAGTTGACACATCTTCTTCAAAGGCAACAGAGCCATATGGAGTCTGTTTGCTCCTGTGTGCCACCCTCTCCCAAGCTGATCACCATTCCACGTGGACCTCCTGAAAGTGATTAGAAAAAGGATTCTGCTCTTACCATGCTGTGAGAGAAGAGCAATGCGTCTTGTCACAGGGAAGATCCAGTGTGTTCCAGGGCCGCTGTGGGGAATCTCCAGCCCCAGTCCCACTTGAAGCCTGGTTTGTCCTAGCAACAATAAAGAAATGCAGGAGCAAATCCCTTCCAAAAACCCCTCAATCCCCAAATCACAATCCATACATCCAGAGAACAAAGATCCGCCAACATCTGCCCCCAACACCTATTCTTCCAATATTGAGACTTGAAAGGCCAGGATACGTTTGCTTTTTACCATTCTATTATGAAGATAAATCTTAGTTTTCTATCACACTCACTCAGCTGGAATACTTTTCACATGTTTCTCCTTTTCAAACTCTCTCTCTTCTCCCAAAATAGCCACATCAATGATGCACGTTTTCTTAAATAAGCTCCTGTCTCCTTAGGTTCTCATTACCTGCCTGGAGAGCTGAGTCACACAGGATTCACACATCATTATTCTGGGTCATAACTCCAGGCAGGGTGCTCCCACCTCCTCCCCAAGCTCAAGTTACCCTCTGTCAGTCACCTTGACCCCACGGGCTTTCTCATACATCCTTGAGAAGCTGAGTTGTCAGAGGAACCAGGGTGCCACATCCAGAGGCATGACTAAGTGATGGCTGGTCTCCCCCAAGCAAAGAAATTGGCCCAGATGAGAATGATTCCCTCTTAGCTTTCAGTCAGTTACCTTCATCTCCTGGATTTGAGAGCAGAAAACAACCATTGGTCAGGTCCCACCATCCTCATTTGAAAGAAATTATTTTGATGGCTGGTCTCACTTGGAAATGGGGATAGTAATAGTTAGTACACTGAATTCTTGGGAGGGTCAGATGCCTAGGAAGCATCCAGCATGGAGTCTGCTCAATAAAGCATTGGTTGAATATGATTCTAGGTTGAGATGGAAAACGGATGATGACAGGAGGAATGAGGCTGTCCCGTGTGTACCCCGAAACATGCCTGCAGCAGATACTTCCAGAAGTTAAGGAAATGCACCTGGCCTGGAAACTCCTGAAATGAAACTTTTAGTTGAATGATGAAGCAATTCAACTGTTGAGTTCATTTGTGCCTTAGGAAAACGAAAGTAATAAAACTCAAGATGATGAGAGAATTAATGTTAAGTCCTAAAGGAATGAGGTGAACAGAATTACTGCAAAGGACACTGCACATTCTGGTAACAGAGATTGTTTGCTACAGTTGTAAGAACTTAATAATTATAAATGAACACATTGGTAAAATAACCTACATAAAAATCTTGGCAAGAAGTTTTGGACAAGGAGTGCCCTTGACATTAAACTCAGATGTAAGAAGCATGCGTGGCATATTAGAAAGACATTGGATGGGGAAACAGCAGACCTGGGTTCCAGTTCTAAATTGCTGCATTATCTTTTTATCCAGGGTTTTATTCACCTTCTTTGTAAATTGAGGGGTTGAAATGGGGGTCCTTAAAGATCTTTTCCATTGTGACTTTCTCTGATCCTTTGTGGGTGATTCCAGTGAGCGGAAGGCTGTCTCATGAGCTGGAATCACCATAGGATCACAGATACCAGGAACTTTATGTTAGGCAACACATTCCAATGCAGTTGGAGGCCCTTTCAATGGGTGCGTTTGGACTGACCAGGCAAGAGTGCTGCTATTCCCTCTACTTGGAACCCAACTTCCTTCTCCATCTGCTCCTCTGTCCTCTTACTACAACTCCTTTCTCTGATCTCCACTTAGACGTCCAACTTTTCCACTGGGAAGCTTCTCTGCCCCTCTAAGTCCAGGTCGACTGCCTTTCTTCCTTACTTGTCCCCACAATGCCCTCTACTGCCTTTTTCATCATATTTCTACTGGATCATGGCTTCTTTTCTCTCTGGATTCCCCTCTCAACTGCAAGCACAGTGAGGTCAGAGACGTTGTCTATGTTTCCCCAGCTTCCAGCACAGTGCCTAACACACATTCTGTCCTCAGTGTGTGTGTCTGTGTGTGTGTCTGTGTATGTGCACATGTGTTAAATGCAAACCAAGACCTTCGTTCAAATACTGGCTTTGTCACTAACCTGGGCTCACCAACTGCCCATTTCCCCATCTTTTCTGTCCTCTCTATCCGCATTGCCAATTCTCAAGTTCAGGTTGTCATAATTGTTTACCTAGATTGTTTCTAGAAACTTCCTTTCAGCCTGTCCTCCCTACTTCCAATGCTGCCCTTTGCTTGCTTTCATATAATTTTCATTAAAACAATGTTATCTCTAATTTTAAAAAAACCTTAGGATTGATATAAAATGTTCCAATTCCTTAGTCTAGCTTTCAAGGCTATTTACCATCTAATCTCCAAGTACCTTTCCAGCCACTTCTCCCGTGAACTCTGACTCACCAGCATCAGACTATTTGCCATTTCCTGAGTGCCCCATCAGCTGTCACATCACTGGGCTTTTAGTGCAACTCATTGCTGCCTAGGATGTCTCTCTCACTCCCTTTACTACCTGGAGAAATCCTCTAGGATCAGAGAGATCTTGTTCCTCCTCTTCCCCGGCAATTACCACATTTTTATAAAGGTGACATTAATGTGTGCTTTCTTCATTCAACTGTAACTCCCTTAAGCAGTGACAAAATGTCTTTTCAGCTTTGTCGTTCCTGTGGGACTGGATGGAATGCCTACATGGTACCATAGAGAAATTGGTCAATGAAAGTTTGTAGGAGGAATAAATATCTACATGTAAGGGTCTAAATTGCTAATTTCATTTTGAAGTGCTCTCTCTCTCTCTTTGTCTCTATATATCTATCATCTATCTATCTATCTATCTATTTATCTATCTATCTATACATATGTATGTATTTCTAATCAACGATACCCAGACACATTTACAATCCCACTTTCCCATATCAGGTGAGATTTACAAAGAAACTGCAGCTTAGAAGTAAGTTTCTCATGAGCTTAAATTGAAAGTCTGAATAAATATTCAATACATGAAACTACTTGAATAATTGTTCTCAACTTTGGCTGCCCAGTAGATTTCCTGGGGAATCTTAAAACCCTTGATACCCAGACTACATTTTGCATTTTCAAATTTGATTACCCCCTACCAAGTAAATCAAAATCTCTAGTGGTGGAACCTGGGCATCATTATTTTTAAAACTCCCCAGGAAACTAGAGTGTGCAGACAAAGTGGAAAACCAGGGCCTGAATAGAAGGCAGAAAGGAACCGGTGGAGAAACTGGCTTCCGTGACTAAAGCAGCTTGGAAAGAGCCCAGGTTGTTTGGTTGAATCATATTTCTTGGTTCCAAAAGCATTAGATGAGGTCATGGGGTGTGTTTCTAGTCCAATAGGACCTGTGTCTTTTTAAGAGGAGGAAGAGACATCAAGGATGCTCACATAGGGAAAAAGCCATGTGAGGACACAGTGAGAAGATGGTTGTCTGCTAACCAAGGAGAGAGTTCTCAGAGAAACCAAACCTATCAACACCTTGACCTTAGACTTCCAACTTCCAAAACTTGAAGTGAGAACTTCATTTCCATTGTTTAAACCATCCAGCCTGCCATATTTGTTATGGCAGCCCCAGCAGACTAACATGCTCCATCATCCATTGGCATCAATAGGTTTGCTCAGATAAGCCAGCTCTGCAGTGTGATCATGAAGTTGTTCAGACAGAATCTGAAAGTAGCCACTTGACTTCTCTCCTCTTGTCTATTCCTCAAAGTGGAGTCAAATTGGTCAAGTTGTCTGGGGTTGGGGTTTTATGGACCATGTTGAAGTAAAGCTAGCCCCATCTGACATTGGTGGAAGAGGCACGAGGCTGGTAAGAGGCAGCTAGTTCGTGCAAGTGGGCTCAGCTTACCTGGTTACCATTGTATTTGCTCCCTGTTTACCCCAAATTGCTGGACTCCATGAGCTACCCCTACATGATGTCACACTTCTGTGCTGAGAAGCCCAATTAGGAAACTCTTTGCCTCAGCATTTTCCATCTTATCCCCTGATCCATTAACAGCATCCTCTTGACTCTGGAGGGCAGACCATTCTGTAACTCAATCCACTCCAGAGCACTTAATAAATTTTTGTTCATGGTGATGGACAGTGTGATGCAAACAAAGAGCTTTACAATCACACTGCCCTGTTACTGAACCCTACCTCTCTCGCTTAGGGGTTGTGATAACTTGGGCCCACTGTTCTGAGCCTCAGTTTACTCATGTGCAAAATGAGAATGAAAGTAACTTTATGTGGTTGATATGAGGGTTAATGAAAAATTTATTTCAGAGTGTAGAATGATGTCTAGCATATTGTAGCTAACTAATATTCCCCTTTTCCTGTGATCTCTTGAATTTCAATATAATCTAGTTTTAGCTTATAATTTAATGTTGAGCACCAGCTAGCAATAAGAGATTTCCAGTGTTTTGGAGCTGAAACGTTCCTTATGTTTCATAGTCCAATCCCTCCACTTTACAAGGAAACCATTTTCCCAAGATTACGTAGCAAGTTGTGCTCAAGCTGAAACAAGATCCCAGTCCTCCTGACTCCAGTTAACCACTCTTTCTAGAACTCCTTCTGCCTGATGGAGCATGCAGTCACTGAATTTTCCTTCAGGTGGTAAAACCACATTGATTTCATTCCTTCTTCCCTGGGCAATCTCTAGTTTACCCATTGGATTCTCAGCTTCACTGTGCCTCATTCTTCAACATTCCCAATGCAGACCATTGCATTGCCCTCTGCCTGTCCCTGAGTAGATGTGTCTATTAAGTTTGCCTCCTATGTCCCAGGGGTCAAAATGTGCTCATTGAAGGTGGCTGTCCCTAAACAGCAGGAGCCATACCTAACTGTTTTCAGAGAACTTCATTATTAAAAAAGTTTTGATTCTGTGACTCTGAATGAATGCAGTAGAAAAGAGTTCCCCATACCATACATGAAAGTCATTGTGTTAAACAGGAAGAAATTGAACTTGGAAAAAACTTCATGTTTTAATATTTACCTACAGCTCAAAATGATGGAGTGGTATATGAGAACCCCAAGATCCAGTTCTAGCCCTTTCAGTGTCATCTCTGCTCTTATTCTCATCTGTTTCCCAAACATATATACGTACATGCCATAGGAGAGAACGCATTGCTCCTGCAAACTCCACATCCTTGTGCATGCTTTTCTCTTTGCCTGAAATGCCCTTCCTATGTTTTCTACCTGGAAAACTTTCACTCATCGTCTCAGTCTATTTGGGCTGCTATAACAAAATACCACAGACTGGGTGGCTTATAACCAAGCAAAATTGATTTTTCACAGTACTGGAGGCTGAGAAGTCCAAGACAAAGGTGGTGGTTGCTGAGGGACCACTTTCTGGTTCAAAGTCAACACCTTCTCAATGTGTCCTCACATGAAGGAAGGGGCTGGGCACTCTCTGGAACCTCTTTCATAAGGGCACTAATCCCATTCCTGAGGGTTCCACCCTCATGACCTAAATACCTCCTAATGTTCCCACCTACTAATACCATCACCTTTGTGGGTTAGGATACAACACATAAATTTGGAGGGGACACATTCAGAGCATAGCATTCATCTAACAAAAGTTACTTAGAATATCATCTTTTCAAGAGGGTCCTGATTCCCTACTTTTTCCTTCTGTGCTAATTCCATACTTTGTGATTTTCTTTAAATATCATACTTGTCTCACAAAAGTGTAATTTTGGCTCTTGGCACTGGGCTATTATTTCCCAAAGTTGCTGTGGGAAATCATCCTGGGGGATAAAGTAGGAGGGTGGTTACTGGTCATTAAAAATTTGAGAAAGCCATGTTAAAGTTAAGCTAGTTACCTTACTGGAAGACTTTTCAAAGACTTTAATATGGTGACCTTGTATTGTGTATTTCCCTGAAGAATGACAGAGAATTCAACATTTTCTAAAACTTTTAGACACGGTACACTGTTTCAATGGTTCATCTCCAGGGACTAATGTTCTGTAAACATACTCAGGGAAATTTTGCACTAACCTGTAAGTCCCCTGAGAGAAGAGGCTGAGTTGAATGTATTTATCTCTTTCTGGAGCCCAGCATTGAGCCTGACGCTGAGAGAAATTTAATAAACATGTATGTATTGAGGTGAAAAAAGAGAATTACATTAGATGGCTAATTCTTTATCCCAACGCCAAGGGGAGAATCTGGAACTGGGTAGCAGGCAGAAAACTCTTCCCTCTTTCCAAGAATTGACTAATTCTCATCAGTACCAGATAAGATGCTCAAGCAACATTTACTCTCTGCTGCCACCCCCTCACTCTGACTCACAGCAGGTTCCCAGAGCCTCCCCAGGAGAAAAAAAAAAAGTGACATGTTTTGGCTGCAACTCAATGGCCAAGAATTTTGTCACCTGCCATAGTTTTGGGGGGAGAGCTGTTAATTTGACAATAGTTCTTGCTTTTTGTTCTCGCACAGACTGTCTGGGGTGGGAAGAACCTGGCCCCAGCAGAAGGAAGTGGGGCTTTTGCAAATAGTTTATAGCATGGATACTGTTCAGAGCCTGGCAGCTTTCACTTCACCATCTCTCAAAGTAACCCGAAGCAGATATGCTAAGAGACTCCAGCATTTTCGAATTGTACTCTTGGCTCAGAGGGCCAGCTGGAAGCCCTTGAACATGTCTGCAGGGTTAAAATTGGCAAACGTCCCCCTCAGAAGATGCTGAGTTCTCTGTTTCATTTGGCCAGGCTGCTGGGGATACTGGCTAAAGTGGAAGCTGCTCTGGATCGACTTGTCTAGTGGCTCCGGGTTTTGGCAAAGTCTCTGGAAGGATTTCTGAAATATTCTGGTTTCGGCAGAGGCCAAATTATCTTTCTGAAGTTTGTGCCCCCTTAATATCGAAATTCATGTACATTTCATGGGAAATTCAATCCATATGTTTGCAGGCTATTTATCCTTAATGTATTCAAATGCCATCTTGCAAGAGAAATTTGATTTCAAGAAAATATTTTGAGTTTTCGATAAACTCCCTTTCCTTGAGTCAAAATCAGTCTTTTTGTTCATTTCCCCAAATCTCCTCTGCAAAGGGCTCAGATTTGATTTTAAATTCTTGGCCCTGTTATTTCCAGAACAAATGCTTTAAACTCAGCTGTATTCTAAACTCTTCCTCCTTCTCACTCTCCATATTCACCACAGAGTCACCAGAATCAAGAGAAACCAAATGGATGTTGAAATGATGCTGGTGCTGAAGCAATGTGATTGTGGTCAGTGTTTTGTTTGGTTTCCTTCTGATTCAGAAAAATAACATTTCTCTTTATTTTTAGACTTCTTCATCAAAATGACATTGTTCCTTGAAAGCAAACAAAAGTTAAATTTGTATTTAGAATTGGTATTACATTTAAATGTTTCCTTCTGAGTTCATGGATTTCATTTTCAATAATCTGCAGTTACCACCATGAATCTACCATGTGTCTGTCACTTAGGAAGCCATGTGCATGAGTTATGACCACTGGTGTGAACACACACGGTCAAGTTATGGACTTTCTGCAAAGCAGTCAGAAATACCCGACCAGTGATGGGGGGACAGATCAGATCCAGATCTAGATTGATTTACAGAGACCAAGATTCAGTTTCTTATCTGAAAGTTGAGATAAATGATAGCGGGGTTTAAATGAAATAATGTATAGTTTTGTGATCATTTTTTTTTCAAAAAAGAATTCTCAGAATAGTGTGAACAAAGTGATGTACTGAAAAATATAATGTCTAATGTGGAGGCAAACCGCTACTACAAAAATTTATTTACGCTTTCTGTTTTCTGGAAGAAAAGGGTTAACTTACGTTAACCATGGGAGTACTAAGGAGTGTGGAAGTAGTTGAAATTTTGGAGCTTGAAGAGACGGTAGAGGTTATCCAGGTCGGTCACCATTCCTTCTTTGTACACATGGAGAAACAGTCCAAAGAAGAGAAAAAACTTGTGCAAAACTACAGAGCAAATGAGAGAGAGATCCAGGCCTAGAACCCAGGTCTCCTGATTCAGAGGCCAGAGTTCCTTCAGTGTCGCAAACTATATTCACCACAATCTCCGTCACCTTCTTCATCTCCAGATTTGGACAGTGGCCATTGTTTTCCATAGTGCTAACCAGAAGTCATCCAGGAGCCTGTGGG